>NW_014542360.1:93051-95033 GCF_000741045.1 Vigna radiata var. radiata | reverse complement strand
AAGAGTTTTTTAGGCCATTTGAATTTTTCAACTTCTTTTACTAGGTACCTAGGTCATGTGAATGGTAGAAAAAAAAATTATGTTTACTTATTTCTTTTGCTTTAAAATATCTTGCATTGTATTTTCAGTTGTTTTTTTCATTTTCTTAATTTAGTGTTGCATTTTAATAGTTTTAACTGTGCGTAAATATTTGTTTGCTCTAGTATTGGATTTATCATTTTCACTCCCTTTAATGCTTTCTATGATGTTCGAATGTGTTTAATTTTTATTTTTTAATTTCATCAGTTGCATTCACAAACAAAAACTTTTCAGAAACCCCCCCACTACGTGTTAGACCTAAGACTTGAACCGCAATTGGTCCTTGAGAGACGACCTAGGGGTCATTCCCTAGCTATATTGCATTTGTCATATCCTCTTTAAATTTTGTATGGGGTGTGACACCCATCAAAATTTTGGCGCCGTTGCTGGGGACCAACGGTTCGGTTTTAGGTCTTTGTTGTGTTAGTATGTGTTGTGTTTTGTCTTGTGTTGTGAGTGTGTCGTTCTGTTTTGTGTGTGATGTTAGGTGTTGTTGCATTTAGGTAGCTTTAGTTGCATATTTTCATTACATCCTTCTTTCCCCCCTTCTTTCCCATGTCTAACTATTTTGGCTATGTGAGTAATTCTCATTCTGCTTGTGTCTATGATTCTCCTCCTGCTTGTTACTTTGATATTGCTTCTCATATATACTCTGCTGATTTCTATGTTGAGAACAGAACGATTCCTCCTCCATCTCATGAGAGTGCTCCTAGGGAGCCGTTTCCAATTGATAAGGAGGATATTCGTTGTGTTTTCAACACTGGACTGATAGATTTGCTGCCTAGGTTTCATGGTTTTGCAGGTGAATGACCATATAGACATTTGGAGAAGTTCTGCACCATATGCTCTTCAATGAAACCTCCAGATGTCTTGGATGAGGACATGCTCTTAAGGGCATTTGAATACTCGTTACATGGAGCGGCAAGGTATTGGCAGTTTTGTCTTCCTTGTGGATCCATCTCCAATTGGAAAGATCTTAAGCAACTGTTTTTGGAAAGATTCCGCCCTTCACAGCATCAATATCAAGAACCACCATTCCAGAATGCTTGTATGCCTCCCCCTGTCCAGGAACCACAGCAGTTGCAGTTTCATGAGCCTGCACAAGCAACTCCTCATCCTTCCACTACTTCTGAGCCTACATTGAAGGAGTTATTGGAGCATATGACTATTCTGAACATTTAGTTCCAGCAAGTGAATATGGAGTTTCAGCAGGAGACCAGAGCTTCCTTTCAGAGTTTGACTGATCAGATGGGGCAGATGGCCACTCAACTCACTGAGGAACAGTCTTATGTTTCAAAGGAATCACCATTTCAGACTGTTCAGCTTTCAAATGATGTTGGTGCCATCCACATAGGAGATGAGGAGCAGAGTCATGAGCTTAGTGTTGTGCCACCTACTTTTCCACACTCCTATGTCCCCAGTCTTGCACCTGAGGAGACTGATCAAGAATTTGAGGACCAGGCTGACATGAGTACCANTTTTGAGATAGGTAGACCAGCTTCACCTTCCACCTCTCAACCAATTTTCAGGGAAGTGGAGGTAGACATACCTATTATTGATTTTGTTGTTGATGATTATGTTGTTTATAGGTATGTTGATGTTGATGATATTGATGAGCATGCTTTTGATTTTCACTCTCTGCCTGATGAGAAACAACTTTTGTCATCTTGTCTGAATGTTTATTCTCCATGCATTGAACATGAATCTAATTATGTTGTTGATATTGCTTCTGAATTTAAAAGTGATTCATGTTCTGAAAGTTTATCTGAGGTTCAGCCTTTTATACTGGGATTGTGTGTTATACCTCTGCATATTATTTCTTTAGAACCACATTGCACTAACCATGTTGCAGGAGGTACACATGCATTTGATCAACACACACCCATGGTGGAAGACAAAGGTGC
>NW_014542360.1:86537-92441 GCF_000741045.1 Vigna radiata var. radiata | reverse complement strand
GTGTTTACACTTGTTCCCCATTGCTCCTCTATTTCTTTTGGTTTGTAGCTTCTTATCCATATTTTTCCTCCCTTGTCCTTGGCCCCATTACATCCATAAAAGACCTTTTTATTTGAACATGCATATGTTTTTGAGGGTTGATTTTAGAGGCTTGCCAAGTCTGTTGTTGCTTGCTTTCTTGAGTACATTGAGTTGAATTTCTTTACCCTAGACACTTGAGAGAAACACTGATAGTGTGCATCTGTGAGGTTCTGTTGCTTTTGATTCACCTCTTGAACTGATTGATCATTTTGCCATGCTTAGAACTGCTTGGATGATTTCTGTGAGTATATGCTTTCTTTGATTCTGTGTTGGATACTGTCTACTGCTTTTCCTTGTCCAGATTTCTTGAGGACTGTAATTATGTTTGTTTCTATCCCTGTTAGTCTTTGTTGTTTGTGTGCTGAGTCTGTGTCAATTCCCTGATGTCCGTTGAACTATTCCCTGTTTTACGTCTTGATTTTGCCCAGGAGTGCAAAAGACTAAGTGTGGTCTATTTTGATGAGTCGATATTTTATTGATTTCACTTAGCTTATTGTACCGAATTTAATCAGGGAATTGTGTTTATTTGTCTGGTATTTTCCCGTTTTTCCTAAATATGCTTAATTTGATCGAAAATTCTAATTTTAATTAATTTGAATTTTCTGAGCTAATTATTTGCATTATAATTTTCAGGAAAATTTTGGACAAACAATTTGGGACATTTGGAGGACACCAAATAAATTCAAGACTCTCCACAAAGACACTTTAGAATTAGTCAAATTTTAATTTAGTAGATTAGGCTTTCTAAACTAAGTTTTGTAATATTGGACCAAATTTTGGCAAAAACATGATGGGCCCAATTGTAGGGTAAGACACATGGCACTAGGGTTTCCTTAGGGTGGACCCCACCCTTTCATTTAGTGACATTTGGTCCTAGGTTAGAAGCCAGCCGTCACATACATAAAAAAAGAAAAGAGAAGTTGCTGCAACGTTTGAAGGGAGGCTCTCGGCAATTGAAAACAAGGGAAGCCACACATTGCAATTCATTGATTCTCGGCTGAAAAGAGTTTTCCAGGGGCTGCAACGTTTTTTTAAATGGATGGGCTCTCTCTCGGCAATTTGGAGGGCTTTGGCTAGAACGTTTTTGGAATCTTTTTTTTCCTTTGAAGAATGTTCACGTTGAAGGCATGGGTTGAATAAATGAGAGCACCAATTTATTTTATTTTCCTGGTTGATTTATCATTGCCGAATAGTTTAGTTTAGTGCAAGTTTTCTTTTATTAAAGCTATGGTGTGCTGTAACATTTTTTTTCTGAGCAAGGTGCTTGTCACGTCCATGGTCAATCATCTTTACATCATTTTCTTTTTAGTGAGATGCTAGTATATGGTCTTGGAGAAGAAAAGTATTAAAGCACACACCGTGAGAAAAAAATTATGGCATTAAAAGATTTAAGCACTTGCAACGTAGGATAGAGTAGGCTTGGAATTTTATTTGCTGGCTGCAGCACATTCTTCATTCACGGTACAAGCAATTGCTAGAAGGAGAGAGAAATGGTTTTAAGTTTCTTAGANAAGGNATTCAATGCTACAAATTTAATTTTGATGTTAAATGAAAGTTGATGGGACATAGCAAGCTTTTCTTTTATTCTCTTTTAAAATGAAAATGTGATTAGATGGAAGGGGAGCCANGGTTCCAATTTTGTTTCTTTCATTCAAATGAATGTTTTGATTCCAATTGAAGAGGTGGTACGTGGCATTAGGAATAGGTGTACGGTGATGAGGAGANAAAAGTATTAAAGCACACACCGTGAGAAAAAAATTATGGCATTAAAAGATTTAAGCACTTGCAACGTAGGATAGAGTAGGCTTGGAATTTTATTTGCTGGCTGCAGCACATTCTTCATTCACGGTACAAGCAATTGCTAGAAGGAGAGAGAAATGGTTTTAAGTTTCTTAGAGAAGGCATTCAATGCTACAAATTTAAATTTGATGTTGAATGAGAGTTGATGGGACATATCAAGCTTTTCTTTTATTCTCTTTTAAAATGAAAATGTGATTAGATGGAAGGGGAGCCACGGTTCCAATTTTGTTTCTTTCATTCAAATGAATGTTTTGATTCCAATTGAAGAGGTGGTACGTGGCATTAGGAATAGGTGTACGGTGATGAGGAGAGAAGAGTTTATTTCCATTTTGTTTCATTTAGCAAAAGTATTGTCCCATCATGGTAGGTAGACTAGAATTTTGAAAAGTCAAGTTCATTGTTTTAGAAGAGGATTTACGTGATTGGTAGTTAATTTAGAGAGAATAGTTTCAATTCATCCATTGCATGAATGGGAGAAGAGTTTTTTAGGCCATTTGAATTTTTCAACTTCTTTTACTAGGTACCTAGGTCACGTGAATGGTAGAAAAAAAATTATGTTTACTTATTTCTTTTTGCTTTATAATATCTTGCATTGTATTTTGAGTTGTTTTTTCATTTTCTTAATTTAGTGTTGCATTTTAATAGTTTTAACTGTGCGTAAATATTTGTTTGCTCTAATATTGGGTTTAGCATTTTCACTCCCTTTAATGCTTTCTATGATGTTCGAATGTGTTTAATTTTTTTTTTTAATTTCATCAATTGCATTCACAAACAAAAACTTTTCAGAAACCCCCCCCCCACTACGTGTTAGACCTAAGACTTGAACCGCAATTGGTCCTTGAGAGACGACCTAGGGGTCATTCCTTAGCTATACTGCATTTCTCATATGCTCATTAAATTTTGTATAGGGTGCGACACCCGTCTTTGCATTATAAAATCAAATGATTATTCGTTCGAGTCTTAAGAAATCAATTCACATAAATGATTAGGCCTAAGAGTCCCTTGGGAAACGATATTCAGACTTACCGTCTCTTTATTACTTGATACTATCTGGTACACTTGCCAGGGTCTTATGATGGTTCTGTTCAGCATATAGCAAGTTATACTAATTGCATCAGCATAAAAATACTTAGGCATGTTCTTCTCATTTAGCATTATTCTTGCAAGCTCTTCAAGGGCTCTGTTTACACCCTGGCAAGTGTACCAGATCATATCAAGTAATAATAGAACAGTAAGTCTAGATATCCTTTCATAATCAAGAGAATTCTTCCCAGTTCTAGATTTCCCCGTATGTCCCCGTATCGACAAAATCAAAGATCATGACACCGAATGAGTTAAACGATACAAGCTTTGTACCACAGAGAAGAAAACCCAAACTATTGATAGCAAAAGTATATGAATAAAATAAGAACATCGTTATATGAGAGTTTAGAGGTTACATTTTTTCCCCAACAACAAATAAGATTAGTTCTTCATCGTCATGGAAGAACTAGGTGTACAATGCGTTGAGATTGTTGACAACACAGACTCTATATCAAACTAGTTTTTGATGATGACAACACAGTGCTTAATAAAAGTACACATGTTCCAGTATTACATGTTCTTGTTCTGAAATGTTTGTCATATCTGTTGAATAGGTTTTGTTGATTTACATTGTATGGTCCTATGATTGATTGAGTGTTATATTTGTGGAACATACTTGTATTGAAATGTGGAATAAAATCTTTTTTATTACTGCATATTTCAGAAATAAAAGATCACAAGCACCTTATCAACTTATATTTGTTGTGACAAAGTTCTAGTCCAGTCGAATACACTCATAATGGATTCGACTATGCTAAAATCTTTGTACATATTTTGTGAACCAGTGCTATATTAGATTTTGAGTTGAAAAGAATTTCAAAGTGATTTTTCATGTGTCAGTCGATATTGTGGATCACATATTCGACTGTGTTTCTGTTTTGTTTGAAATTCTGTTAAGGCTACGCGCTCCAACGGCTATATTATTCAAAAGTTAGTTAAGACTGTATGACCTAGTCAACTGTAAGAAATGTGCATTGATTTTGTTGACTGAGGAGCCATTGTGTAGACTTTATGTTATAACTGTTTTAATACAGTCGACTGTATTAGTAGGCTATTCAACTAAGAAGCATTCTGATATAACAGAACACTATAAATAGACAGAACGCGAATTGTTCTGTGACTTTTGTGATTTGACATTTTCATTTTCCTTTTTCAGATTGAATTCTTTGTAGCTCCAAGAATTCTCCAAGACGACGGTGGTGATCTTGCTTGAGAGAAATTCAAAGGAAGAAGTCAATTCCTCATACTATTTGATCAATATCTGCACAAAGAAGGTGCTTCTGTTTTATCTTGAAGGCTTGGCATCCTGTGAAGACTGCTACGTTTGATTGAAGGCTTGGCAACCTATGAAGTTTGCTGTGATAGGCTTGGCATCCTATGAAGAGTGTTGGTGACACGTTGAGGATTGTTCGACATGGGTGCAGATTGCAGAAGAGGGGATTCTTGCTGCAATTCTGGTTTTGTGTGTGCAGCTATATTTGGTTTTGGGTTAGAGAGGAGATTTATATTTTTGCGTGGTGCTTCTATAAATTCCTGGTTGTAAAAACCGCAACCATTATAGTGCATTTGCTTCCTAAGTTGGAAGGACACTTGATGTAGGCATTGTTGGCCAAACCAGTATAAAAACCAGTGTTTGATTTTCACTATCCCTGCACTCTTTATTTCTTGTCGACTATATTTGTTTAGTAGTCAACTGCGTTTTTCCGCTGCACTGAATTCTCATTACTTGCATTTCATGGAAAGATTAGAAGCTTTGAATTTTCATACCAAGATTGTGAAAAGATTTTGAATTTGAACTAACACCAATTAACTCCCCCCCCCCCTCTTGGTGTAAAACAAAGCCTACATGTTTCCTAACAATTGACACCAGAGCTGGTTTTCATAAGATATTTAAAAATTCAGTCGACTCTGTTTTTATTCTATTTGACTGTAAAACCTGGGGATGGCTTAAAATTTTCAAACTTTTGGTGAAGGTGTTTCAACAAACAGACCACCTCTGTTTGTTGGTGAAAATTACTCTTTTTGGAAAATTCGCATGTAGATCTTTCTTGAATCGCAAGATAAAGGAATTTTGGATGCCACTTTAAATGGTCCATATGTGCCTACAAAAATTGTTGATAGTGAGACTGTTTTGAAACCTTTTACTGAGTGGACTGTTGATGAAAATAGAAANGCTCAGTATGATGTTAAAGCTAGAAATATTATTGCCTCTGCACTAACTATTGATGAATTTTTCAGGATATCCCAATGCAAGTATGCAAAGGAAATGTGAGATGTTCTAGAGGTAACACATGAAGGCACGAATGAAGTCAAGAGAGCCAGGAAGAATTCATTGATACAAGAGTATGAATTGTTCAGAATGAAAGCTGGTGAAAGCATCTATGATGTTCAGAAACGATTTGTTACCAATAAGGGAGTATTGGTAAAACCTGAAGATGAGTTTTGATGATGCTGCAACTTGTAGATTTTGAATATAATAGGAAAATATTTAAAAACCAACTTGTAGATTTTGAATGTAGTAGGAAAATATTGTAATATTGTAATTCTTACTGATATAATCGATTATGGTCAAGCTATAATCGATTATCACATGTTTTTGTACTAGAATAATCGATTATCATGAAGCAATAATCGATTATCACAAGTCATACTTGAATAATCGATTATCACTTCATATAATCGATTATCACTTTTTGAAAACTCTGTAACGGACTTGAATAATCGATTATCACTTACAATAATTGATTATTCATGGCAATTGGGAGCTGACCTTTGGCATTCAGTTTACTTGGCTATATATTTGGATTTTGGAGAATTCAGAACTTAACGTTTTTGAACTGAGAAAGCTTGTTAGAACACTGTGTGTCAGAGGAACGTTCTTAGAGAGCTTTTTGTTCATTGTTCCCTTGCTTGGTCTTGTGAAAGGAGAGGCTCGCGTAT
>NW_014542360.1:67370-86337 GCF_000741045.1 Vigna radiata var. radiata | reverse complement strand
GAACCAGTATAAAAATACTCGTGTGATTTTTCTATTCCCTACACTTATTTTACTTAACGCATATCAACTGTTTGGTTAATTTTCTGAAAGAAAATTACTTTTGTTTAAAAAAGGCCAAATTCGTTTTAACTGTGACCGAATACGCTTTACGCTCTCTGTGTTTTAATTTCGCTACGTTATACTCTTCGAAAAATACCCCCTCCAATACCGTCACGATTCACTCACATTGTAAATAAACTGATGGCTCTTGGCAAAGTCTTTGACAAAGAAGATATCAACAATAAGATTCTAAAAAGCCTAAACAGGAATTGGCAACCAAAAGTCACTACAATCTCTGAATCCAAAGATCTTACAACTATGAATATGGCTACCTTGTTTTGCAAGCTATGGGAACATGAGTTAGAACTTGGTAGACTAAAGGATGAAGAGGAGATTGAAGAAAAGAAGTCCATAGCTCTAAAGGCTGCAAGCAAGAACATCACAGAAACAGAGATGGACGACAAAGAACTAATGACCTTAATGGTAAGAAAGTTTAGTCGACTTACGCAAAATGATAGTCAACTGTCTAACCATGTAGGTCAAAGAAAAAAGAAGATTTTCAGCACAAATGTTGTCCAGTGCTATGAATGTGGAAAAGAAGGTCACATCAAGCCTGACTGTCTTGAATTACAGCCAAAGCAAAAAGGAAAGAAAAGATTTCCTCGAGGCAGAAATACGAGAAGAAAAGGAGCCTACATCGCTTGGGAAAACTCAGATTCTGAAAGCTCAAGTGATGAAGATTCTGATCAAGAAGTGGAATCGAATTTGTGTTATATGATAGGTGTAACATGAGATGACTATGACAGTGATGCAGACATATCAAATGAACCAATAGAAGTCAAATATGATCTGCTTCAAGATGCATTCAAAGAGTTACATGCTGAAGCCATGCGACTACAATACAAAGTAAATCGATTGTGCTCTGAAAGAAGAGACTTTGAAAATAGAATTAAAGACCTTGTTGCATAAAATGAAAAATTAGAAAAAGAATTGAATGAAGCTTTGCTTTCTGCTAGAAATATTGAGATTAAAACTGTTACTTTTGAAAAAGTTTGCGAAAATTGTCCTACACACATTGAGAAGATAAATTACTTGACTAGCAAGCTAGCTAAGTTTACTCAAGCTAGTGACAATTTAGATGCTGTATTAAATTCATCTAGCAGAATTAAAAATAGACAAGGTATTGGATATAAAGCTTACTCTAACAGAACCAATGCTAGGAAACTTAATGAGTTAAGAAAACCTGCTAGAAATGCATGTTTTTATTGCAACTGTGTTGGTCATACTGTTAGAAATTGTTATTATCAAAATGTTGTTGTTCCTCAAGGATTATTTGTATGGATACCAAAGGAACATGTAACAAAACTAACAATCAAGGACCCAAAGTCAAATGGGTACCAGCAACCAAAACTTAATTGTTTTGCAAGATATGCAGCTGATGCAAAATTGTTCTCAAGGATGAAATTACTATGGAACATATCATACACCTTGAGTTTCTACAACTGGTAAATCTGTATCAATCTGTTGCATCATGCATATACTGATTAATTGTTGTTGTATGATTGTTTGTGTTGTGCGGTTAATTGTTTGAATGGTTGAATTTGATTAAAAATGATTGTTAAAGAGTTACAGTCGACTTTATCCTTAATTCAATTGACTACGTCATTTGATTGTGTGAAAAGCTCGGTTTTTGGTGGTTAAAATTTAAACTTAGGGTTTAAGAAAAATCTTGGCGCGTCTTTTTTCTATAAATGAATGAGATAGTCTGAGACATTCACATACATCTTGGTAAGCAAACTATTATTCTGATTCCGGTGAAACCCTTACTATTCACTGCTCAAATGGCTGCTTCATCATCAAGACCAAGAAAGCGTCAAATGCCTGCAAGAAGAGAGGCTAATCCTTCTGGATGGATCAGTGATGATAAAACCAGAGAAAGGTTTCTCATTAAGCGGCCACTCAAAGAAGTGGTTAAACATCATATGGCTGAACTTGCTCTGTTCGAACACGAGAAGTTTATGTTTCCTAATGATCTTAAATTTCAAGGTCTCAGCAAATTCATTGAATTGAAGGGAGATTCTTATGATGAATTGGTACAAATTTTCTACTACAATATTGTTGACTTCCTGGCAAGCGTACCAGATCGTTACAAGTAAAATAATCGGTAAAACCCAATATCGTTCTTCCCAAGAGACTCGAAAGGCCTTATCGTTTGTGTGAATTAAAATCGTAGGACTTGTAAAGAAAAATTAATTGTGTGGAATGCAAAGATAGAAAATAAACATGCAATGTGTTTGATTCAATTGACGAAAAAGACTATGGATGAATGAAGTTGTTGGTGGTTTACAATTTCATCTTATCTGCCCTCTCTTATCTACTCCTCTTGATTAAATTGCTTTGTTATCTAATTGTTATGCAAACTTTCTTGGCCTATCCTTAACCCGATCCCTCGGCAAAAAGAGCCTATTACTAATTACCGGCTTGCAATCCCTAGCCTACCCTAGCAACTAGCAACGCATTACCGAACAGAAGGAAAAACAATTGATCGTCCTACCTCCCTATCCCTAGGTGGTATTTCATTAATCAAGGAATTTCTCACCAATTCATGACAGTACTGTACGTTCCCGTATCAATAGAGATAAACAACAGTTATCGAATGAGTTAAATGTTAAAAGCTTTAAGCGCAGATGAGAACCCAACAATTGATAATCAAAGCATATTGCAATGATATAAATAAACAAGAGTTTCAAAAGATTACATTGTTTCCCCAACAACAAAAGGGTTTAGTTCACCATTTTCATAGTGAAGCTAGATGAAAATAGTGGAAGAATGGAAGAGCAAACCCTAGATACTCTCAACTGACTCATTTATTGGGTTTTGCTTGATTCTAAGCTCATTCTAAGCCTTAAAGGGTGTAATTTGGTCTAAAATGACATATGAGAATAACTGTTTTTCAACCGTTATCAAATATCAAAGAAGTAAATGGGAATATTCATTCTCGGATAAAAGGCGTAGACATTATTGTTAATGATGATATTTGGAGGAAGTTCAAAGGGCTAAGAAATGAAGGTGAACTATCTCATAAGTTTGACTGTCCCCGATACAAAAAGATACGAAAAATAGAAATGTTCAAAAGCTTCATGAGATACCGAGGAAGGTATAGAAAGGAAAAAGGGTTCTTATTCAAATAGTTGGATAGGGAAGAAAAAGTTGTAGCACTCATCATAGGACATATCCTGTTACTTGGAAGATACAACATCATAAAACTTACTCCTACGGATGTTTGTTTACTATATGCTATTCAATATAGAATACAAACAAATTGGGTTGTTGTCTTCAAAGAACACATCCTAGAGGTAGGAACAGGTGAAGGACACAGACTTCCATATGGTGTATTCATAAGCAAAGTTCTGGAACATTATGGTGTTCACCTTACTGATGAGAAGAAACAAACATGTGGCAAAGAAAACATGATTGGAAAGGCCACTCTAACTTGTATTGGAATGAAGAAAACTTCTCAAGGGTGGGTATTCCACAATGAAAATGTCCTCCAGAAAGAAAATATGCCATATGTGAATAAAGACAGTGATGAAGAGCTTGGAACACTAAATTCAGAGTTTGAAATTCGGGTAAATGACAGGTTCAAGAGGACATCTAAAAGGATAAACAACAAAAAATCTCTACCAAATCTACATGAAAAGATGGACATTTTGTTCAAACACTACATTGATATTTCATCATCATCTGAAGAATTTGAGATAAGGGTTGTAGATGATATCAGTGAAGAAACCACTAATGAAGAATCATCTGGATCAGAATAATGTCCTGTTTGTCGAAGCTGAGTGTTAGTCCTAGACTAGATCTTTCATTTTGTAGAATGGCACATAACGCCATCTTTTGTTATTTTCTATCTTTTGAGTATTTTGTTCTTTTGTTGCGATTTCCTTGTTCCTACAACACCAATGTAATATTTTTTAAATCAAGGAAATGGAATTAGTAGTTTGAATCAATTCATTTACTTAACCTGTTTGAATTAAATCTGATGAATTGTATAATTGATTCGACTTTGCTCTGATTGAAGTCAACTATGCTTGAACTATCATGCATCTTTACTTATTGACTTCTGTTTTTGAAATGATTTAATTCTTGCTTAACCACTATGCTTGATCTAGAAAAGGTTGTTGAAAGGTTTTGTAGGAAGGACATTGCTTTGAAGATCTACATTTGGAATTCCACATTTGCAAAAGCAATGCATTCGACTGATGATTTATTGCATTCGACTGCGTCTGAATGGGTTAACAATTCCAATTTTGGAATTGTATTCTATCCTTACTGATTGCTTAAATCATTATTATTCTGATATTATCTCTGCTCTTTACATGTTTCTATATCTGAATTGAGATAATATTGTGAGATTGTTGATATTTGTATCATTGCATATATATGTGACTTGATAATTTGACTATGATACAAATCTGTGCTTAAATTGTTGCTTAATTTGTGATATTCTGCATTGTGCACTCAAACTGCTTTTCAAACTCATGCATAATGACAGGGGGAGTATCACTGTTTTACACATTATTTCATCACACATCTATATTTCAGGGGGAGTTTACACTGTTATTGTGACGAACTTGTGATTTTGAGAGCATCATTATATTTCATAAATTGCATATCTTCATGATTCATCTCTGTTGTTTTTTTTAAAACTGGATAAATATCTGAGCATTCCTTTTTTGTTAATGCACAAAGGGGGAGAGATATACATGAGTGTATGAGAGCAAGTCTATATGGGGAGAATTTTGCATCATACTTTATCTGCTTGATATTTTTTGATGTATATGCAGAGTAACTCAGCTATGTTAATTGTTTCTAATATATGTTTTTACTCTGTCATTTGTGAAACTGTACAAACATGGTTGAGTTATTAATCATGGTTGTGCATCATCAAAAAAGGGTGAGATAGTTGAGATTGTTGACAACACAAACTCTATATCAAAACCAGTATTACATGTTCTTGTTCTGTAATGTTTGTCATATCTGCTGAACATGTTTTGTTGATTTACATTGTATGTTCCTATGGTTGATTGAGTTTTATATTTGTGAAACATGCTTGTATTGAAATGTGGAGTAAAATGTTTTTTATTACTGCACATTTTAGAAAGAAAAGATCACAAGCACGTTATGAACTTATATTTGTTGTGACAAAGTTTTAGTCCACTCAAATACACTCACAATGGATTCGACTATTCTAAAATCTTTGTACAGATTTTGTGAACCAGTGCTATGTGAGATTTTGAGTTGAAAAGAATTTCAAAGTGATTTTTCATGTGTTAGTCGACATTGTGGATCACATATTCGACTGTGTTTTTGTTCTGTTTGAAATTTTGTTAACCTACGTGCTCCAACGGCTATATTTTTCAAAAGTTAGTTAAGATTGTATAACCTGGTCCACTTTAATAAATGTGCATTGATTTTGGTGACTGAGTAGCCTTTGTGTTGAGTGTCTGTTATAATTGTTTTAATACAGTTGATTGTATTAGTAGGCTATTCGACTGAGAAGCAATCTGATATAACAGAAAACTATTAATAGACCGAACGCGAATTGGTCTGTGACTTTTGTGATCTAACATTTTCATTTTCCTGTTTCAGATTGAATTCTTTGTAGCTCCAAGAATTCTCCAAGAAGACGGTGGTCATCTTGCTTGAGAGAGATTCAAAGGAAGGAGTGAATTGCTCATACTGTTTGATCAATATCTGCACAAAGAAGGTGCTTCTGTTTTATCTTGAAGGCTTGGCATCCTGTGATGACTGCTACGTTTGATTGAAGGCTTGGCAACCTGTGAAGTCTGTTGTGATAGGCTTGGCATCCTGTGAAGAGTGCTGGTGACACGTTGAGGATTGTTCGATGTGGGTGCAAATTGCAGAAGAGGGGATTCTTACTGCAATTCTGGTTTTGTGTGTGTAGCTATATTTGGTTTTGGGTTAGAGAGGAGATTTATATTTTTGCGTGGTGCTTCTATAAATTTCTTGTTGTAAAAACCGCAACCATTATAGTGCATTTGCTTCCTGAGTTGGAAGGACACTAGATGTAGGCATTGTTGGCCGAACTAGTATAAAAACTAGTGTTTGATTTTCTCTATCCTTGCACTCTTTATTTCCAGTCGACTATATTTGTTTAGCAGTCAATTGCGTTTTTTCGCTGCACTGAATTTTCATTACTTACATTTCAAGGAAAGATCAAAAGCTTTGAATTTTCATACCAAGATTGCAAAACGATTTTGAATTTGAACTAACTTCAATTCACCCCCCTCTTGGTGTAAAACAAAGCCTACCTGTTTCCTAACACAATGGAATGAAAGAGATACAAACCCTAGAAGGAGAAAAGGAGAGTTGTTAATTTCCCAAATCTGCCCCAAAGGGGTTAAAAGTGTGTTTTTGTGCCTAAGCCATCAAAAGATACATTCTCTAAGACGTTTTGGCCTTTAAATAGGGCATAAAAATAATAGGAAACAGGTCCATGCCCAAAGTAGATCATAAAAATAATAAAAAACAGGCCCAGGTCCACGTAAATGGCGTTCAGCGCTCAAAATACCGCTCAACGGTCGGTGCGGCACTCAGAATCACCCCTTAGCGGTGCCCAGGCGTCGCAATAGTGAAAAATTGGTCCTGAAGCTGGCGCTCAACGCTCAGTTCACCGCTCAGCACTACCTTTTCTGCACTCTGGTCAACTTTTCAGCATTCTGGTTGATTGGTTGATTGATTGACTTTTCTGGTTGACTGGTTGACTTTTTTGCACGGTAACTCCTTTATATTTCAACCCTTTTTCAAATCATTCCAATAACCTACAAAATCAAGGGAATTTATTGATAAAATCATAAAGTATAACCTCATCTCTATTATTCACAAAACTAAAATGAGTCAAAGCAAGTTTCTAAGTCAACAAAGGTGCATTTGATATCAAAATTAAGTATAAAAATAACGGTTTTTTAACCGTTATCAGGCTCTATTTTTCCTTTCAACTACTCTATTTTACTAAGGAGTTCTAGGTGCAAAGAAGTTGTGTGATATTCCCATTTCAGTAAGATATTCATCAAATTCTTCATTCTGAAATTCTCTTCGGTCACTTCTAATTGATTTAATCTTGAGGTTCATTTCATTCTGAATAACAGCAGCAAACCTTTTGAATACTTTAAGTGTGTCACTCTTTGCAGCAATGAAGTATGTCCATGTATACCGAGAATAGTCATCAACTATGACGAGTCCATAAGAGTTTCCACTAAGGCTTTTTACTCTTGAAGGTTCGAATAAATCCATGTGCAGTAGTTGTAGAGGTCTTGAAGTCGACATTTCTCTTTTTCTCTTGAAGGACTATCGTGTTTGCTTTCCCTTTTGACATGCATCACATAATCTCTCTGAAGCATAGCGAATGTTGGGAAGGCCAATTACAAGATCCATTGAAACAAGTTTGTTCAGCTGACTCATGTTGATATGAGCAAGTCTCTTATGCCAAAGCCAAGCATCGTCTTCTTTAGTCATCAGGCAAACTCCTTAGTGGAATGATGTTTCCTTGAAATTGATTACATAAATGTTGTTGAATCTTTTTCCTACAAGTAACAACTCATTTTTTGACCCATTGTTAATCAAACAATATTTAGGCTCAAAAGTAATATTTAATCCTTTGTCACACAGTTGACTGATATTGAGTAGATTGTGCTTTAACCCTTCAACGAGAAGCAGATTTTTAATTTCATAGGATAGAGGAGTTTTGATTTTACCTATACCAATGATCTTCCCTTTGATATTTTCGTCGTATGTGACATGACCAGTGGCTTTGTAAGAGATGTTTGAGCTTTTTTTTAAGATCCCCTGTCATGTGCCTCGAGCATCCGCTGTCCAGATACCATGTGGAGCTTCTTGTCTCTTGCTTCAGACCTGTTTCTACTACTTTGGACTATGCGATCATGATTAGATCATCATTGTCAGTCATGATCTTCTTCTCATTACTTTGACTCTTTTGTCCATTCTTTTCATTTACAAATCTTGTGAATTTACCAGCAAGAATATTTAATCTTTGAGATCCAGAATCATATATTTCCCACCATAAGTTGCCTTGTCCTGCAAGATGCCTGTTTCAAGAGATTCATAAAACCCATTAGTAATAGAATTTGACTTTTCATTGCAAGTAGCTGATATCAATTCAATCTTGGATTCACATATCCTTCTAGTTTGAGAAAACAAGTCATTCCCAGGAGTATAGTCGATTCAAAGAAAAATGAAGTCGACTAGTTTCTCAAACATTTTATGAAAACCAGCTCTGATACCAATTGTTGGAAAAAGGTTGGCTTTGTTTCAACACCAAGAGGGGGGTGAATTGGTGAGGTTTAAAAATCAGAGTCTTTTTGAAATCTTTTTCGCAAAGTGTAAACCTTTACAAAGTTTCTTGAATCACAAGGAATGAAAATTCTAAGTCCAGTGGAACGTAAATAGGTAACTCAACTGAATGTAAAAGTGTAAGGATAGAGAAATCAAACGCAGATTTTTATATTGGTTCGGCCTCAATGTCTACATCTAGTGTCCCTCCACAATCCGGAGGCAAATGCACTATAATGGTCAAGGTTTTTACAACAAGGCTTTTATAGATACCTCCACGTCAAAAATATAAAATTCCTCTCTAACCCTCTAACCAAAATATAGGCAGTACACACCAAGATCTGTAGCAAGATATCCCCTCTGCTTCAATCTTTAACCACACTTTGAACAATCCTCAAAGTGTACAGACTCCACGAGTCAACCTCCTGTAATCACAACAGGAAAAACCAATCTTCAGTAGATTGAAGGCAATCTTGATCAACAGGAATACACCAGCTATGCAGAATCTGATCAAACAGTAAGCTCAATACTCGTCTCCTTCAAAGAACCTCCTCAAAGATAGACCACCACGGTCTTCTTGATGAGTTCTTAGAGCAAATTCTCAGAGATCACAATCTATAAATCAAAATGAAAGTGTTAGAATATCCAAAGTCTCTATGATCAACTGAGTCACGTCTACTTATAGTTTTCTATAAATCAAACGTTCTTGTAGTCGACTGTGCTACTAATAAAGTCAACTATCATCAGACAGTTATAACAGTTAAGTCAAATAGTAGCAGTCAACAACAACCAAATTGATTTTGCATTTAATACAGATGACTATCAATAAAAGCTTTGACCAACAGTTGAAATATAGTCGTTACTATACAAAAGCATAACAAAATTTCAAATCAAATAACTAACTAAGTCGGATCCATTGCGCATGTAGTCGACTTAGGCACATCAGCTCAGTTTGAAAAATTGTTCAATGCAAAATCACTCACAGCACTACTTTTGAAAATATGTGCATAGTCACGATCTTTAATCGACTTGCTTCATAATGAAGTCGACTTAAAACTTGCAGTTATGCCACACAATATAAGTTCATAAAAGTGCATGTGGTTTTCTCTTTAAAACATATATAATACAATCATAAATGATGTATCAGATATAAGCTCAGTTAGTGTGCATTCATATATCAAGATCAACACAAACATGTCCAATAAGATACCATCCATAATGAGGAATTGAACATGTAACACAAAACAATACATGTATTATTAATAATGTGTTGTCATCATCAAAAACCAAAGTGACTAGAGCACTGTGAAATTAAGGCTAGCTAAACTAGTGCTTCCCTTATCAACAATCTCAACATAATGCATAGTTTTGAAAAACTTTCTTTCAAAAAATCTCACACACACTTTGAAAAAAATTGTGCAAAGACACGAGTTTTAATCGACTTCATAATGAAGTCGACTTAAAACTGTTGTTTTGCCACACATTAATTTAAAGTTCAACAAAAGTGCATGTGGTTTTTCTTTTCCAAAATATTTGTCATGCATTCACGCATAAAATCTCATATATAACATAGTGAATTGCAATGATCATCACAGAAACAACACAAATATGTTCTCATATAATCATAATCATTAAAGTAATGAACATGTAACGTATAATCACATGTATTATTAATTATGTGTTGTCATCATAAAAAACCAGAAACTCTAAGATTGTAGGTTCAGCTAAACCAGTGCTCCCCCTATCACCAAACAAAGTAGGTTGGCCATTTAGCCGAGCTCTTTAAATAAATTGGCCATTCAATTAAGCTTTTAAGTTGACTGGCCATTTGGATAAGCTCTTAAGTAGATTAGCCATTCAAACGAGTTCTTAAGTAAATTAAGTAAATTCTCTGTTTTTTTGTGCAATTCAACTCTTTGTTCGTACTTTCTCCTCTGTTATTATGAATAAACTGATACAAAATAAGTAAAAAAATTGTTCTTTTAAAATTAAGTATATAATAAATGGAAAGACTTAAATCTTACACTCTAACAAAACCCCTCTCTCTCTTAGTCTCACAAATCTCACACTCCTTTTCATCACTTTTCCTTTCTTATTTCGATCAAAAACAAATACTTTATATTATTTTTTTTATTTGATTTCAAACCTAACCCTCATTCATCAGTTTCAAGCTCGAAGTAGTCGATGAAACACCAACTCTTAGCTTTCTCTTCATCATTCATCCCGTTCAAAAACAATATTAAATTAAAATTAAAAGTAATCATGAACATTCTATTATAATTAAAATTCAATTTAAAATGATTAATTTTATATAATTAAACACTTTTTTATTCTAATTTGACTTTAGGAGGATACTATTTTACATAAAAAATGAAATCGTATAAAACAAAAAAAATAACAATATATAAGTGCTTATTTATAAATTATTTCTCAAATATAATTAAAAAAATTGTATGATAAAACATCAGTTGAAATGAATTTTATCTTTTAAAAAACAGTTTAAAAAATTGTATCACAAAATATAAAAAAATATTTTTCTTAAAAAAGAATTTTAATTCTAAATAAAGGTATATAAATAAATAAAATACGTTAATATTATTTTAACTAATAATCTTATTTTGATTATTTAACTTTAAAAAAACTTAAATAAAATTCGTTAATAGTGATGAAGATTATTTGTTAAGGGTTTTATTTGTAGAAATACGTGGCTACAAATTATTTTTTTTGTCCTACAATCACGTTGATGTTAGATTGTGTATTTTCCTTCGGATTTATAATATAATCTAACAAATTCAATTCAATTTTAAATTACTCTGTAATAAAATAATGAATAAGATTAATGCAGTGCAAGTTTTAAAACACCTTTAATTATCACAAAATAATTATGGGTTAAATATGTTTTTAGTCCCTCAACAAATAAGTGATTTTAGTTTTAGTCTCTCTTTGAAACTTTGATACACTTTGATCATTCTCCTTATGAAAACTATAATTTTTCGTCCTCCAAAACTAATACCGTTAAATTTAATCTGATGTGGCTAATGGTGTGCCACATCACTTTTCTTTTTCTTTTGAAAGGTGGCACTGTTTAGGTCGTGAGACTTCTCTCCCTTATTCATCTCCATCATCCTCTTCAATCCTCCAAGTAATAATGTCACCATCTTTTTATGAATCGCGATTCCAGACAAGAGAAGGGAAAGGAGGTTCTCTCTTAGTAGTGTGACCTTGTGCCATGATAGAAGAGGAAAAAACTCTTCTTACGTTGCGTGACGAAGAAGCCCTGCCCAGATCGTACCTCCAAAACACTGTCGCCTTCTCCGAACAACCAGAATCACTAGCTCTGCACTTAATGCCACACGTCACCACCAAAACCACAATTGCAAAAAAAAAAAAAAAACCCTCTTTCTCCCAAGGTTAGGTGGTCTGCAAACAAGGAACAACAAAGAAATTGAGGAAAAGAAAAATGGACTAGGTTTTTTTTTATGATTAAGAAATAAAATCAGTGTGTTTTATAACTTCTATAAAATGTCGCTCTCAAATATACTCAATTCCATAAAACAACAAAATCTAATGAGCATCATCATCTGTCGCTCTCTAATATACTCAATTACTTAACAGTTTCTGAAAAATGTGTATTCTGGATGTGTTATGTTTACTTGGTTATTTCCAGGAGATTGTCTGATGTCGTAGTTCAGAAGTTTGAATATGAGAAAGATCTCCTAGATATTGAATGGCCCTTGGTTAATTTATCTGAAGATGACAAGGCGATGGCTATTAAACTTGTAGAAACAGTTGTCGAATCTATTGACTCTTTTGTCTATAACGAATCGGGAAAAAGTGAAGTTGTAGTGTATGAAGATCAGTTAGGTAAGGAGGAAGATCGGTGGGCCAAGTAAGTTGATCGGTAGGGTTAGAGGATAGATCGGGTGGGAAGTTGAAGTCGCAGGTTATGCAGAAAAAGAGAACATGTAGTGTAATAACGATCAATTGGATAAGAAGGAAGATCGGTGCCCCAGGCAAGTGGATCGGTAGGGTTGGAGGATACATCAGGTGGAAGATTGATGTTGTAGGTTATGAAAGTGAAGAGAAAGGGTCCAGCGTGGAGTAGTAGGCACATTTTTTGGGGCGATAATCTCGGATGCATGCAAGACGGTTACACTTAGTGGGCGAAATATCTGATATTATGGATTATGGTTGCGGATAAGTCGCAGTTCAAAGTTACACCTGTGGCTTATAAATACAGATGGGTTTAGTCAGGTAAATTACTTTTGATCTAATTACTTTTCACTCTGAACACTACAGTGACCTTGCTAACTTGAGCGTCGGAGTGCTAACGTGCAGGTCGCACCCGTTCGGACGTGAAGAGGGATTGTTTGGTTTGAGGGATACTTCGGGACCTACATCAGAAACATTTTGGCGCCCACCGTGGGGCCCGAAGGTTTGAACACAACCCGAACGCGATCACAATGGCAGGAGAGTCGCCTCTACAGCTTTTGTAGGAAATGCAGTGACAGATGCAGGAGATGCGGGCAGAGATGGCGGCCATGAGGGCCGAACGGGCTGAACGAGCCAACGAAGAAGGTGGACCGTCCAAACAATCGATGAACGTGGAAACAGTGAACTCGGAAAGCGACGAAGGGAATAATCCGCCAACCCAGGGGGTGGGGAATAGGGGAGATCAAAATCCAGCGATCGGTGTAAGAGGGGGCAGAGCGAACGGTAGGGGAAGAGGGCGAGGGGGGAGGGGTAGAGGTAGAGGACGAGGAAGACGAGGAGACCTAGAAAATTTAGATGAGATGATTCACAATGAAGGGGAGAGATAGAATGAACAAGGGGAAAGACAGAATGATCAGGGGGAGCGAAATCATGACCAAGCTGAGGGACTTCATCCTTTTACACCCCAGGTCATGAGAGCAGTTATACCAAAAAACAAGATGCTACCCCCATTGGACAAGTATGGAGGCTCATCGGACCCAATTAAGCATCTTCGCTCGTTTGTAAATGCCATGGCTGTGTACTCGACAGATGAACTGGTGTGGTGTCGGGTTTTCTCCTTGTCTCTAAAGGAGGAGGCCTTAGATTGGTTTCATTTGTTCTTACCAGCAACTGTTGACAGTTTTACTATGTTGAGGCAAATGTTCTGTCAACAGTATGCCTCGAGCAAGACTCCGGGGGTGACATACACTGCGCTGGTGAGGATGAGACAAGGGAGAGACGAGCCTCTCAGAACGTTTATGGATCGGTTCAACCGAACTGCTAGGCAAGTGAGGAGTGCTGATCAAAGATTGATCGTAGGTGCATTGACAGCGGCGTTAAGACTTGGACCGTTCTTTGATTATCTGCATGCTGAAGAGCCTCAGAGTATGGACGAACTACAGGACAAGCTAGCGAGTTTTATTCGGATTGAAGAAGGACGGGCCCATCAAAGGGGAAGAGAGGAGGGGGAGCCACTGGTAAGAACAAACAGAGAAAGGGTTACTAGGCAGATGTTCGGTAGAATGGATAGGACGATGGAACATAGACGGGGTGATCAAAATAGGGTACAATAGTACGTACATGATGAAGGTTGAAAAACAGCTATTTTCATATCTCAATTTGGACCAAATTGCACCCTTTACTACTCGGAATGAGCTTAAAATCAAGCAAAACTCAATAAATGAGTCTGAAGAGAGTCAAAAGCTATTTTTAGCGATTTTATGCTTGTTTTGCATTGTTTTGAAGCTAATTTGAGAAAAGTAAAGAATGGAGTTGAAGATACAGGTCGTTGACTCAAGAAAAGAGCAAAAAAATGAAGATTTGAAGAGTCGACGCACCGCCCGGCGGCACACTTAAACCGTCGGGCGGTCCAGGACGAGGAGAAGGCATGGCGATTGACGCTGGGCGGATCTGAGGGAAACCGCCCAGCGGTGGCAATTGCCGCCAGGCGGTAGGGCGTTTTGTGGCAAGCTGGACTTGGGCCCGTTTTTTGATGCGCTCGTCACCTATATATACTCCTATTGCGAATGCAGAATCATTCTTTTGATTGGGGAGAACGGCCAGACCTAAATTTTCTCTCTGGAGAGGATCTCTTAGATGCTTAGGCTCCTTTTCATCTTTTCTAGGGTTTGCTCTTCCATTCTTCTTCCATTTTTCATCTAGTTTCACCATGTCTATGGTGAACTAAACCCTATTGTTGTTGGGGAAAACAATGTAATCTTTTGATACTCTCTCTTATTGAAACTATTGATTATTTATATGGTCTCCATATGTTTTGATTGATTATTGTTGGGTTATCATCTGTGCTTAAGGCCTTTATCGTTTAACTCATTTGGTATATTGATGTTTGTCTTTATTGATATGGGGACGTACAGTAATGACATGAACTGGTGAGTAATCTCTTGAGCGACCTATAGCTCTTCCCTTCCCTCCATGGGCAATTCCTAGCAAAAGGATGGAAGAGGTGGACAAGGAGATATTGGAGACCTTCAGGAAGGTAGAGGTGAACATACCTCTACTTGATGCTATCAAACAGATTCCAAGGTATGCAAAGTTCTTGAAGGACTTGTGCACAAACAAGAGGAAGATGAAAGGTAATGAAAGAATTAGCATGGGTAGGAATGTATCTGCACTCATTGGTAAGTCGGTCCCGCACATCCCTGAAAAGTGCAAGGACCCAGGTATATTTTGCATTTCTTGTGTAATTGGAAATAGTAGATTTGAAAATGCCATGCTTGATTTGGGTGCCTCTATTAATGTGATGCCTTTGTCTATCTATAAATCTTTGTCTCTTGGTCCTTTGCAACCTACGGGTGTAGTCATTCAATTAGCTAACAGAAGTGTTACACACCCCACAGGTTGCATAGAGGATGTCTTGGTTAGGGTTGGTGAATTGATTTTTCCTCTTGACTTTTATGTTTTGGAGATGGAGGAGGGATTCTCTCATGGATCTGCTCCCATTATCTTAGGCAGGCCATTTTTGAAAACTGCCTGAACCAAGATTGATGTGTATGCTGGAACTTTATCCATGGAAATTGCTGATATTGTTGTTCACTTTAATATTCTTGATGCAATGAAGTTTCCAGCTGAGGACCACTCTGTTTTTAAGATAGACATGTTGGATGACATTATTGATAAATATGTTGTTGATGAGTTTGATTCTTTTCATGAGAAACAATATTCTTTTCTATCTTCTTTACATTCATGCATTGAATCTGAATTTGAATCAGGATGTGAAAATGATGTTGATATTGTTGTGGATTTTAATGAGGATTGTGATATCCATGATGTTGATTATGTTCTTAATATTGAGGATGTTGATGAAGCATCTATCATGGATATTGATTTGGAGTCTGATGAGATGGGTGATTTGCCTTTACCTGAAAATTCTTTAGAGTCAGAATGCACTAACCACGTTGGAGGAAGTACAAATGAATCTGACTTGCAGGCACCCACTCTTGAGTTGAAACAATTGCCGGATAACCTCAAGTATGTGTACTTAGAGGATGATCAGAAGAAGTCGGTGATCATTTCCACCTCCCTTGATACTGTGCAAGAGGAGAAGCTGCTTGGTGTGCTGCGAAAGCACAAGAAGGCCATTAGTTGGAGTTTGGCTGACATTCCTGGTATTAGCCCATCCACATGCATGCATAGAATTCTTTTAGAGGATGGGGCAAAACCAGTGAGACAGCCGCAGAGAAGGCAAAACCCCGTGATCATGGATGTTATCAAGAAGGAGGTGACCAAGCTTTTGCAAGTTGGGATCATCTACCCTATTTCAGATAGTCAGTGGGTAAGCCTCATCCATGTTGTGCCCAAGAAGACTGGCCTCACTGTGGTGAAGAATGAGAGGGATGAGCTTATCCCCACAAGAGTGCAGAACAGTCGAAGAGTTTGCATTGACTATAGGAGGCTGAATCAAGCAACCAGGAAAGATCATTTCCCCCTGCCATTCATTGATCAGATGCTGGAGCGCCTGGCAGGTAAATCTCATTATTGCTTCCTTGATGGTTTTTCTGGTTATTTCCAAATCAATATTGCTCATGAGGATCAAGAGAAAACCACATTCACCTGCCCCTTTGGCACTTTTGCCTATAGGAGGATGCATTTTGGCCTATGCAACGCCCCTGGTACATTCCAATGGTGCATGCTTAGCATTTTTAACGACTTTCTTGAGAGTTGCATAGAGGTGTTTATGGATAACTTTACTGTTTATGGATCCTCTTTTGATGCACGTTTAGACAGTCTGGAAAAAGTTTTGAAAAGATGCATAGAAACAAACCTTGTTCTCAATTTTGAGAAATGTCACTTCATGGTTGAACAGGGTTTGGTTCTAGGGCACTGAAAAGGGAATAGAGGTAGACCCTGCTAAGATATCTGTGATTTCGCAGTTGCCTTACCCCTCTTGCGTGCGAGAGGTTCGATCTTTTCTTGGACATGCAGGTTTCTACAGGCGCTTCATCAAAGATTTCAGCAAGAAGGCGCTTCCCTTATCCAAACTGTTACAAAAGGATATTGACTTTGCTTTTGATGATAGATGCCAGCAGGCATTTGATTGCCTGAAGGAAGCTTTGACCACCACTCTGATCATTCAGGCACCAGATTGGACAGCCCCATTTGAGCTCATGTGTGACGCATCAAATTATGCCTTGGGAGTTGTCCTGACACAGAAGATTGACAAGCTGCCTAGAGTGATCTACTACGCCTCACGAACTTTGGATGCTGCCCAAGCAAACTACACTACGACTGAGAAAGAGTTGTTGGCAATTGTTTTTGCCCTTGATAAGTTTAGGTCGTATTTGCTTGGATCTCCTGTTATTGTGTATACTGATCATGCAGCTCTAAAGTTTCTGTTGAAAAAGACTGAGTCAAAGCCAAGATTGATCAGGTGGATGCTACTACTCCAAGAGTTTGACTTGCAAATCAAAGACCGGAGTGGAGCACAAAATTTGGTTGTAGACCACCTCAGCAGGATTGAGAGAGCTGAGGATCAGGCTCATGTGTTGCCCATCCAGGATGACTTTCCTGATGAGAGTTTGTTAATGATTTCTTCTTCTCACCCTACTCCTTGGTTTGCACAAATTGTGAATTATTTGGTTGCTTCTGTTTTTCCTCCCTTAGCATCACTTGCTCAAATTGCTAAAATTAAGAGTGATGCTAAGTATTATGTTTGGGATGACCCATATTTATGGAAGTTGTGCAGTGACCAGGTTACTAGGAGATGCATTCCGGACCATGAGATTGACTCGGTCCTGCAGTTTTGTCATGCCTCCTCACCTGGTGGTCATCTGGGGATACAGAGAACAGCTCGCAGGGTGCTTGACTGTGGTTTCTTTTGGCCTTCCATCTTCAAAGATCCAGAGAGGATTTGCAGCACCTGTGAGCCGTGTCAGAGAGCAGGCGGACCTATTTCACAGAGACAGGAGATGCCTCAACAGCCTGTGCTGTTCTGTGAGGTGTTTGATGTCTGGGGTATAGATTTTTATGGGTCCTTTTCCTGTTTCTTTTGGTTTCTCTTATATTCTCCTTGCTGTGGATTATGTTTCAAAATGGGTGGAAGCTAGAGCCACCAGAACTAATGATGCTCGAGTTGTTGTAGATTTTGTTAGATCTCACCTCTTTTGCAGGTTTGGAGTGCCTAGAGAAATTGTTAGTGATCAGGGGACCCATTTTTGCAACAGATCCATGCAAGCCTTGCTCAAGAAATATGTGGTGATGCACAGAGTTTCTACACCTTACCACCCCCAAACAAATAGGCAGGCTGAGATCTCCAACAGGGAGATTAAGAGGATTTTGGAGAAGATTGTCCAGCCCAACAGGAAGGATTGGAGTAATAGGTTGGACGATGCTCTTTGGGCCCACAGGACTTCCTACAAAGCACCCATTGGGATGTCTCCCTATCGGGTTGTCTTTGGAAAGGCATGTCATTTACCAGTCGAGATTGAGCATCGGGCATACTGGGCTGTGAAGACTTGCAACTTCTCCATTGACCAAGCTGGGGANGAAAGGAAGTTGCAACTGAATGAATTGGATGAGATCCGATTGGAGGCCTATGAGAACTNGAAGTTCTACAAAGAAAGGACCAAGAGGTTCCATGATAGTTCCACTGCTAGAAAGGACTTCCAGGTTGGCCAGCAGGTTTTGTTGTATAACTCTAGGCTTGGCCTCATGGGTGGTAAGTTGAGATCAAAGTGGACCGGACCTTTTGTTGTGACTAATGTTTATCCTTATGGTGCAGTAGAGATCCAGGGTCCATCTGCAGCTAAAAGCTTCAAGGTGAACGGGCATAGACTGAAGCCTTTCCTCAGCAATCCTTCTTTGTTGGATGCAGTGGTGGAGGAGACGTCTTTGGTCCACCCCACCTACCCTCCCATCTAACTTAGGGAGTTTCTTTTCTCCTTCCCTCCTCACTTTTATTGCACTTTGTCTATATCTACTGATTGTGACACACTGAGGACATTGTGTCGTTTAAGTGTGGTCTATTAGGGGAGGTTGTTCTTTGTTTAGATTCTGTATTCTAGTGAATTTTGTTGAGTCTTGTGTAAGTTTTGCATGCTTTTTGTGAATTCTGGACTGTGATTAG
>NW_014542360.1:40262-65025 GCF_000741045.1 Vigna radiata var. radiata | reverse complement strand
AAAGAGAATGTATTGTGATTGTTTTATTTACATTTGACTTTGCACATGTGGCACCTTGGTAGAAGAGAATTAAAGCACCTTTTGGAGTGTGTTATTGGGAGGCAACGTTTGCAACTTTGGAAGAGGAATTTGGACGGCAATTTGGTTTTGGATGGGTGTTGATTTTCGAATTTGACCTTTTGGGGAGAGAGAAGAGCATGGTTTTTTATATTAGAAAGGTGGATCAGGACACTTTCTTGGGGAATGAAGCACATGGGACAAAAGAAGGCGACATATGAATGGTTTAATTGAAGAAAGAAAAGGGCATTTTGGTTGGAGGGGTACACCTCACGGCCCATGTGGTTTTGTTAACCCATTTGCACTTTTAATTTCATTTGGTGGATGAATATTGGTTACATGGATGTGTGGGAAAAAGCATGCTTAATTATTCCTTTGTTTTGCATTAATTTGCATAGTAGGATTAGTTGCTTTTGATTTCTCTAATTTGTTTTTGCATTTAAATTAATTTAACTGTGTTAGGTAGTTGTTTGTTGTCTTGTTGGGGTCTAGTATTTTATTTTATTTTGTTTGAATGTTGTCTAAGGTTTTTAATAGTGTTAGTTTAATTACCATGCTAGCTTAATTTAGTTTGTTTGCATCTATGTCTTCATTGACTTCTTTAATTTCTGTAAAACCATTTTCACAAACCCTCCCCCCCCCCTTTTCGTGATAGACTCGATTCTTGAACCGCAAAATTGGTCATTGGGAGACGACCTAGGGGTCATTCCCTAGCTATACTGCATTTATTTGCACATCAAATTTGTGTGGGTTGCGACAGCTCATACAAGAGTGTCAGTTCTAAGTAGTTCAATCAATTGACGGGATGGAGTCTTCCGGGGTAGTTGGTCGATCTGGGTTATAATGCCACGCTCATCGTCGGTCATGTTAGCTTCCAACCACGAATCTACTCGGTTAGGCTGCTCGATCCAATAAAATGGAAACTTTGGTTGGCCATCGTGAAAAAAGTATTTTGGCCGACCAGGAGGTCTTATGGCTACTTTGCAAAAGTTCGATTTGAATTCTTTATAGGAAGTGCTGAAGGAGGTGAACAGTTGTTTGTCTTTCACAGGAATCAAGGATATCCAAGATCGGTTTGGATTGGGCAGGACACGAAAGAAGTATAGAAATGATCCTGGAGTCGGAGTTAGTTGTAAGCCGGTGCAAAGTACGCTAAAGGTTTGCAAATAAGCCCACCCGTTCGGGTGTAATTGGGCTGGGCAAATATTTAATTCTCTTAAGACCCCCATGTGAAATTCAGAAAATGGAAGTCTAATGCCTAGGTCACGAAAGAAGGTTATGTACACATAAAAGAAGTCAGTTGGGTATCCCTCATGGCCGTGACAGACCCGTTCGTTAGAACGGCACACAACAAAAGTATAGTCATCTACATCACTAAGGTCAGCTAAGATATTTACTCTTTCTAGAAGATGTCTAATGCAGGCAATAGAAGTAAAATAGGGAAGATAGTTTTTTACTTCATGGGGAGCCCAATCGTACCCCTGCACTGTTGGTGGGGGGACGAGGCCCGACCAGACACGAGAACTATCATAATTAAACATTATGCCAGAGGAAGAGGATGAACTAGCAGGTGATGGATGGGACGAAGACGGAGACGCTCCCCCATCATCATCATACCCCCTACCCTCGTCCCTAGACCCATCACAGGAGTTAGAAGAATGAGACATTACCTGCAGGAAGAAGATCGGGTTGATGATAAAGAAGATCGGGTGGTTGATACGGAAGATCGGGTCGATGACGAGGAAGAGCGGTCACAAGATTCCTCAAGCACTAAACAGTTGTAAATGTGGTAGGGGACCATCACATATTTATAGCCGGATAAAACGGTTCCAAGGATTCATCACAGTCGTTCATTATAAAGGAATCTAACGGCTGCCAGTAGTGGTATTTTCAAGTTCCATGATAATCATTTTATATATCCATCTACGACGTTAATTTCAAATTAATCGTACGGTTGACAAATTACAGTTATTTTTTCTGAAACCCCTTCGCCATTTTTATTGCTCGGGGCTTAGGGGGCTTATGTAGTGTATGAAGATCAGTTAGGTAAGGAGGAAGATCGGTGGGCCAAGTAAGTTGATCGGTAGGGTTAGAGGATAGATCGGGTGGGAAGTTGAAGTCGCAGGTTATGCAGAAAAAGAGAACATGTAGTGTAATAACGATCAATTGGATAAGAAGGAAGATCGGTGGCCCAAGCAAGTGGATCGGTAGGGTTGGAGGATACATCAGGTGGAAGATTGATGTTGTAGGTTATGAAAGTGAAGAGAAAGGGTCCAGCGTGGAGTAGTAGGCACATTTTAGGGGGCGATAATCTCGGATGCATGCAAGACGGTTACACTTAGTGGGCGAAATATCCGGGATTATGGATTATGGTTGCGGATAAGTCGCAGTTCAAAGTTACACCTGTGGCTTATAAATACAAATGGGTTTAGTCAGGTAAATTACTTTTGATCTGATTACTTTTCACTCTGAACACTACAGTGACCTTGCTAACTTGAGCGTCGGAGTGCTAACGTGCAGGTCGCACCCGTTCGAACGTGAAGAGAGATTTTTCGGTTTGAGGGATACTCCGGGACCTACATTAGAAACAGAAGTTAATCTTAAGTCTGCCCAACTTTTCACTCTCAATCATCTGAGATGCATGGCTGCCTTTGATAGCAGAGAATGCTTAAGAGATTTGTTGGATAAATACATTTAAGTTGTATCCGTCAGAGAAACCTCACATTGGTCATACCAAAATACAGATTACGTTCAAGTTATTCAGTGTGAACAGTACTCTTTGCCTTGTCAAAAGCTAGTGCTGCTGTTTTATCATTCTGGAAAAAATTATAGAGAGACAGATTAAGAAATCCAAACATTGTATTTATTTGTTTATGATCAGCGCTAACTATTTGAAACAATATATATTGTATCGAATAAATCATGTTTCTGAATTCAACCATTTACCATCATTCCCCGTATTCATTTGCCAATAACTAGCCTTTTATAAAATGATAGACAGGTTCTAACAATATTTAAAGATGATGGGCCAATATATCCAGATGTATAACTAAAGTTCTTATGTTTTTGAAAACGATGGAGACTATGTGTTTTGGATTTGAATTTTTCTATTTCATGGGAATGAAAGCAAATAAGAAAGACGACATTATTTATCATACAAACCAAATCCTAACCTCTCAGGAATTAGAATAATTAATATAGTCTATGAGTAGATTTACTGAGTTTACCTTCCATGGTAAATATGTTTTCAAAAATTCCCCATTCTCCTTCGAAAGAAGGAAATATTCTTCACAGAACATACTACACAAAATTAGGAAGGAAAGAAAAACATACCACACACAAGAACATGTCATCTTTTAACAGTACAGATAGGGCCTGAAAAATCCAAATTTTGAGATGGAAATACGTGGACAAATTGAACACTAACCATCAACACAGTCCAAAATACAATTGTTACCTTCCTTACACCCTGCACTTTATTAATTTCATAATTGAGAATAAGAAGAGTCATCTCAGCAGCTTGTTCACTATCAGCCATAGCCTACTTATTTGGTTTTAAGTATACAATAAATAAATTGAAATTTAGTATGCATAAGGGAATACGAGGAATCCATAAATTTGAATTAAGGTATCAAACCCAGATTAATCAATGTGTTGATCAGGGAAATCGTTAAATACACATCATAGCCAATAAGTGAAAAAGAGACCTCTCAATAAAACTGGAGGGGGCTATTTCCTTTTCTAAGTGTTTCAATAAAGCATCACACATATAACCAAATCAAATAAAAAAAAAATTCTTTAAAACCAAAATACAATTATAAAAAATCAAAACATAATTACAGTTGACCCATTTTGCTCACTTCTGCATCTAAGTGATAACACTTTAAATGGATAACACTTTAAATTAAGCTCATTCCTGGCTATAACTGAGTGAACTCAAGATTAGAAGGTTCGAAACTAGTAATAATTATGAGAAGTCATTTATTCCCTAGTTCCATTTCATTTTGTTTCATAACTTCAATCAGGAAGAAGCCTGCGTGCCCATGATTCTCAATCATCATTAGCTTTCAGCAAAACAAATCCAATTTTATATATCCAAAACAAAGCCTTTGATTCTTTGCGTACGTTGAAAACACAGACCAAACATCAATCAATACCGAAGTTATCTGAACCACCTCATTCAGACACTAAACCATTGCCAAGCAATACATTCCATTGCCACCCAATTCGGTAGATGCTATAATTCTTATTCTGTAATGTACTGAAAAAAGAAGTATTATCTTCATGTTTTATTTCTTAGTCATATAACTCAAGAAAAAACCTAGTCCATTTTTCTTTTCCCCGATTTCTTTGTTGCTCATTGCTCGCGGACCACCCATCCTTGGAAAAAAGAGGGTTTTTTGCAATTGTGGTTTTGGTGGTGACGAGCATCTAGAATCTTGACTTGCAAGGTGGCACTGAGTAAAGAGCCAGTGATTCTAATTGTTCAGAGAAGGCAGCGACGCTTTGGAGGTGCGATCTAGATAGGGCTTCTTCGTCACTGATGGGCTATCGCAACCCATACAAATTTGATTGCATATGAGAAATGCAGTATAGCTAGGGAATGACCCCTAGGTCGTCTCCCAAAGACCAATTTTGCGGTTCGAGAATTGAGTCTAACACGAAGGGGGGGGTTTGAAAAGGTTTTTGCAAAAATTAAAGAACTCAATATAAAGACACAGATGCAAACAAACTAATTTAAGCTAGCATGGTAATTAAATTAACACAACCAAATAGACTAGACAATATTAAAGTAAAAGAAAACACGGGATAAAACATTTAATGTCCAGGTGTGTAAACTAAATGGAATGCAATAAATAAATAAGAAAATGCATCTAATGCTATTCAAATGCAATGATAAGCTAAACAAGGAAATCATATTGCAGGAGGAATTAAAATTGTTACGCTTAAACTAAGAAATGAAAGGCACATTGTAATCTTCTAAATGAGGCACATCACCTGCGAGATTAGTAATGAAAGCATGAAAGAATAATATAAACTAGTAAACTATTTCAACTTAAAAGCATTTCAATATATAGAATGAAAGAAAGTAAATCCGTAACAACGCACATCCAAAAAGTAAAACAGCGTTCTAATTCATAGAATATAAAACTGAAATTCGGGTTCATGAAGATAAAACCAAAGACTTTTAATTAACTCCCAATGACGTGCCAACGGTGCTCTTTTCCAATTGAAAGAAATCGTTAATCTCCAAGAAGTAAATAGTTGTGTGTTAGCCTATGGAACAAGCAAAATGCTTCTACAGTTTCATCCAAAATCCCGTATCAGCATCCTACCCATTTCTACAAATTAAAAAAAATGCTCTAAGAAAACTCTCATGAAGGTGGCGGCTGGACTCAGAATCTCCTCTCCTAGGGTTGCGTGACCTCTCCTCGTACTGTTGGGGCCCCCTTTTTTACGAGGATGATGACCTATAATCAACGTTGCTATTACCTCCTCCAGCACGCGTGCAGGCCGTGCATCACTTGAGTTGAATTCAGCCCACATCTAAGCTATTGTTGCATGCCATACTAGACCATTTCTCTAAGCACCTCCCATTGCACCTTCTGGATAAAATGAATCCAGCGTTCTTTTTCTCTCGGTTCAAGCGTGCTGCTTTCTTTTTGTTGGACTCTCCAAGCCTCAAATGAATTCAGCCCAATGAGCAGCCCATCTGGATGTGCGTGTGTTGTTGGGTTGCTGGACGAGAATTGATGTGCGTAGGTGATGAATCGATATTTTATTGACTTCACTTAGTTTATTGTGCTAGAATTAATCAGGGAATTGTGCTTAATTGTCCGGTATTTTCCCGTTTTTCCTAATTATGCTTAATTTGACCGGAAATTCTAATTTTAATTAATTTGAATTTTTTGAGCTAATTATTTGCATTATTATTTTCAGGGAAAATTTTGGAAACACAATTTGGGACATTTGGAGGACACCAAATAAATTCAAGACTCTCCATTTAGACATTTTAAAATTTAGTTACATTGTAATTTAATTGTTTAAACTTTGTTTTTTTAGACAACCTTTGCACATTGGGCCATTGTTAAAAAATATGACGGCCCAAAATTGTAGGACACTTGGCACCCTAGGGTTTTATTTTTTTTAGGGTGGACCCCACCCCAATTTTAGGACACATGATCCTAGGGAGATAGGTCCAGTCGTCATTTTGTTTTTGTTTTGAAAGGGGGCTGCAACGTTGTTTTTTGGGAGGCAATGGGAGACTACGGATGATTGAAAGAAGCACCTCTCTTCAACTTTTCGTTGCTTACCGAGAACACATTTTGATTGCTGATTTACATTTTTGGATGAAGGAATGAAGCATTTTTCTTGCCATTATATTTTTGTCTAAGCTGCTGGGTGAAAAAGGCAACAGCCGCCCCTTATTTCCAGTTTTGGTCAAACGTTTTTCCTTGCTGCTGAATGCTTATAAGCTGGTTACATTTGATGGTATTTTGAAGAAGCGTTTGTTTTTATTTTCTTTTGGAAAAGCTCATTTAATTTAGCAAAGAAGGTAACAATGATTTCAGAGGGAAAACGGACATTAAATCCTTGCTGGAATAAAAGTGGCGGTGATGTTTCTTTGAGAAAGGAAGCATGTGGTGATGGTTTGCTTTTGGAAAAAAAAACACACGTTCATTTTGAATGGTAGAGGGCATGGTGCATTTGATTTTAAGCTGCTGGTGGCACACAATTTTATACCAATTCAATTTTGAATTCTTGGATACGCACCTATATTTTAATCCCTGCTGGAAAGGCACACACAGCTGCTACATTTCTTTTCATCTCCTAAGCAATTGTTTTCTTTATTTTATTTTGATGAAGCTGAATGCAAAGGGTTATTNTTCACCAGATGCCACGGCCTAGGGAGATTANTTTTCTTTGGAGAAAAGAAGTGATTAAATGGGAGTTGGTGCAAAGAGGTCACGGTCAAGGTTATTTTTAGGCCATTTGGAATTTAAATTTCATTAGTAGATGCATTGGTCATATATATTGCTAGTAGGAGTTTGTGTTTGTTTATTTCTTGTGTTTTAAATAAATTTGCATTGTAGGATTAGTTGTTTTTAATTTCTTTAATTTAGTTTTGCATTTAATTTAATTTAACTGTGTTTAGATATTTGTTTTAGTCTAGTATTTGGTTTAGCATTTTCACTCTCTGGACTCGATTTTAAAAAAATAACTGCAACCATACCAGAGGTCCAAATGCTACGTTTTATATATCACATGAAAGATAATTGAGTCTANTTTCCAGGAAAAAAAACCTCATCTCATTTAGAGCTCTGTAGAAAAAGTTATGGGTAAAACATTGAGCAAAGGTCAGAGCTGTCCAATTCCAGCGTGAATTTTCGTATTTACTATAGCAGTTTCGTTTTTACTGTTTTAATTTCATTTTCATGCATGGTGAAATGTGTTGTTGCATTTAATTTCGTTTTAATTGAATTTAATTATGTTTTTACATCTGCGTTTTAATTTAATTTCATTTTAAATTTTCCGCATTCACTACGCAAACCTTTCACAAAATCCCCCCCACCTTCGTGTTTGACTTGATTCTTGAACCGCAAAATTGGTCCTTGGGAGACGACCTAGGGGTCATTCCCTAGCTATACTGCATTTCTCATATGCAATCAAATTTGTATGGGCCGCAACACCCATCAGTAGGTGTTGCTCCCGTGAAGGCTGGACGTGTGAAGACTTCTCATGGCTGCATCTCCAAATGCTGCTGGACTGCTGGTTCCTCCAAGACCGAATGAAGCAGGACGTCTCCTTCAATGTGCTGGGCCATGTGCTGGATGTCACCCCAAAAAGAAAATGTTGTTGCTGGTCCGTGTGCGTGGATGTGCAAGCTGGTGGGCTTTTGCTTTTTTGGAGCTCTCCCGTGACATGTTGCTTCTCCACTTAAAGCAAAGATTATTAACCTCCCGAATGCTGCAGCTTCTTTTCTGCTAGGGTGCTTGGGTGGATGAAGCTGGACCGTAGAGACGTTGCCCACCAAACTTCAGGCCGTGTGTTGTTTTTCTTTCTCAGCTGGCCCATCTTCTCTTATTGCCTAAAAGCAAAGTGTTCCATCCCTTCACATGCTAGTGGACTTTCCTTTTTAATTGTTGGACATGTCGGTCTTTTTCCTTGCAGGACGTGTGAAGATTGTTGTACGCGTTGCTGCACCAAATATTTGCTGAATGCGTGAAGCTTTCCTTGGGTCGTGCGTGTTGGACTCCAAAACTCTGGACCGAATGAAGTTGGACGGTGATGTTGTGCTTCTTCCAAAGTTTTTGCTGGACTGTGCCATGCATGATGCGTGAAGGAGTGTTGTATGCCTTTTATTCAATACAAAATCCAATCCAAGCTGCTGCGTGTGCCTTGCTGGACATCTCTACTTTTACCAAAATTAATTGCCACATGGGCCGTGAGCATCCAGCCATGTGAAGGTCTACTTTCTGCCCAATTAAATCACCATCTGCACCTCCTCTAATGGAATAATCTTTTCTCCATTCCAACCAGGCCGAGACACTACTTCAATCAATTATTTTTCTCTCCTCCAAACCGTCACACAAACATTTGCATACTACAGCAAAAGGTAAATTCACATGCTTGTTTCTCTTCTTATGATACCGCATATTAACTCTCATATCATTCTCAAGCTAAATTGCTAACAGTGAGTGCCTCTTCTCTCCTTTGCTGGACGTCACCATGTGCCCACCAAAATGCAATTAAAATTTCATACGACTCTTCTATGCTGGACTTGTCTATTTGGATACCTCCTGTTTGTGCACACATCTTTTAAAGAGAGTCTTAAATTATTTGATAGCCCCCAAATGTCCTGAATAGTATTTCCAAAGTTTCCCTGCAATTAATAATGCAAATAATTAGCTCAAAATATTCAAATTAATTAAAATTAGAATTTCCGGTCAAATTAAGCACAATTAGAAAAAACGGGAAAATACTGGACAATTAAGCACAATTCCTGATTAATTCTAGCACAATAAGCTAAGTGAAATCAATAAAATATCGACTCATCAATCATGCAACGCAGAAAGAGTTTTTTCCTCTTTTGCCATGGCACATGGTCACACTACTAGGAGAGAACCTCCTTTCCTTTCTTTTTTCTGGAATCGAGATTCGTAGAAAGATGGTGACATTGTTGACGACATTGAAGGATTGAAGAGGATGATGGAGATGATGAATAAGAGAGAGAAGTCTCACGGCCTAAACAGTGCCACTTTTCAGAAAAAAAAAAAAAAAAAAAAAAAAAAAAGTGATGTGACACACCGTTAGCCACGTCAGATTAAATTTAAAGGTGTTAGTTTTGGAGGACGAAAAATTATAGTTTCTTGAAGGATAAGGATCAAAATGTACCAAAGTTTGAAAGAATGACTAAAACTAAAATCGATTAATAGTTGAGGGACTAAAAACATATTTAACTCAATAGTTAATCTCTAAAATATTATTTTAATAATTAAATAAATCTATATTATAAACAAAATTGATCATGCAATTTTATATATAAACTTAGAAAACAAGTAAAAATATTTATATATTAAAAGAAAAATCACCATTGCAATGATGTTACAAATTTTCAATAAATTGAATCTAAATAAATAGGGTCAATTGAGATGAATTAATTGAATAAATGGGGTCATGGATATTTTATACAAATTATGGCACCAAAAAGTCTTTCATTTAAAAATTATTTAAATAAATCATATGATTGAGAATTATGATTTCACAAATAAGTTTTAATAATTTTTTACTTATTGCTTATCATTTTATACATAGGTACAAAGAAGAAAGTATGGACAGAAAAGTAAATCTCGTTAGTTTGTATTTTACATGAGAATGAGACTTGATTGAGACAAATTTTATCATATTTAAATGAAGTTGAAACTTTTAAATCTTATTTGAACGAAATTTAAACATTTTAAAAGGACAGACGAACTTGATACACTACACTCAAACTAGGAAAAAAAAAAGCAATTAAACATTATTCTAACAATTGCATGCATTTTCTTACTTGAATATATTTCTTTTATAACATCTAATATATAAATATTATTGACTTGTAATTTTCTTTTTAAATTTATACATACGATTTCAAATTCAAGCTTGTCAATTTCATTAATCCCAAAGTCAAAATGTAAAATTCAACTTACTCCTTTGGAGTCCAAAATATTATGGCTTTTATATGCAATGATCACATAGTAAAATCCAAAATACTTTGTAATTTTGTGTTGTACTGTGATCAGATTAAGATTAGAACTTTTGATCTGATACTTGCTATGAAACTCCGTGAATAATCAACCCAGCTGAACTCGAATCTGATTATTCTAAAATGAACAACTATATGTATTTAAAAAATAACAATAAGAATTACATGGTCATGACTTTACTTACTTTTATTTGCCCTCTGCCGTCACCTGAAAATAATCAAATCCTCCTTTCCACATGTTCTTGCTATGATAGCTGACAAAACGTATTTAATGGCTTTGGTACCCACATAGATGGTCATGGATTATTGGTGCCAAAGAAAAGCTTATTCAAATTATGATGATGACATGCTTTAATAACAACAATGACGGTTGCACCATATGAGAGAAAAATTTGGAAACAAGATAACAAATTTTGCAATGAAGAGAACAAATGAAAAGGGCATTGCAACCGCCACTGATTTTCAAAATGCAAACGGTAACATGATGAACTTGGTGAATGAGGCATCGGTTTCCATTTCACCATCAAAGCAAGCCCGGCCCACCCTTACTATCACATCTCAACCATAGGTAAGCCATACCTACTTTTATCAGCTCTCTTTGCCTTAAAGTACATATTTTTGTCTCTCTCCTTCTGCTGTTGTTGGAAGATGTTCTGTCAACGATTCTAATCTAGCGTCACTTGATCCACACGTACCCCCATTCATAGAGGTTTTCCATTCTATCAAACTGCTTTTTATATGGGAATATAGCTTTCTCAGGCATATGCCAGCTATTCTAGAGTGATTAATTACGGAGTAGTTTATTTCAAGTTTTTCACAGAACCACCTGTATCTCAGTGTGTAAATCAATTGGTCATTTATATGCAATTGTATGTTGTTGTTAGAGCCTGACAATTCATTTCTCAAATAGAGAACATATAAGATAGAGCAATCAATCATGCCATTTGGTTTGGTCTCAGCCTGGAACAAGCGACGGAGAAGCAAATCTCAAGAGCACACAGATCCCTGTAATGGCTCTTTATTGTGTTTCTCCCTCATGGTTTAAGCCTGTACTTTAGTACTGTTTTTATTGCATAACCTACGAGTAACATTTACAAACTTTCATATTCAGGGGTTTACAAACCTGCACAGCTTTGGCAACTTGAAGATCAGACACCACGACCTACAAAAAGGCTACATGGATCATCTGTTTTCACACTCAAGGAGATGGAAGAGGCAACATGTTCATTCAGCGATGAGAATCTGCTTGGAAAAGGAGGATTCGGCAAAGTCTACAAAGGCACATTGCGGTCAGGAGAGGTAACAAACTCTACACAGAAGTTTATTGCCCTTAGTAATTTGAATTCATCATAGTTCACAAGACTTTGTTACGTCGGTTATAGCTTCCGTACAGAAACAATGTTTCTTATAAAATGCTCAAAAGTAGTGAATTTGATACAGATGAATACATACTAATACAACTAGTCTCCTTCTGAAGGTTGTAGCAATCAAGAAAATGGAATTGCCAGCAATTAAAGCAGCAGAGGGGGAGCGTGAGTTCCGAGTCGAAGTTGATATCTTAAGCAGACTTGACCACCCAAATCTTGTTTCTTTGATAGGCTACTGTGCTGATGGAAAGCATAGATTCCTAGTATATGAATATATGCGTAATGGAAACCTGCAAGATCATTTGAATGGTTTGTCATTAACCAAAATCTACACTATTGGCATAATTTTTAACGTCGAGATTATATTAATTAACATCTAATTTTAGGAATTGGGGAAAGAAGCATGGATTGGCCTCGAAGACTCCAAGTTGCACTGGGAGCCGCAAAAGGGCTTGCTTATCTTCATTCAAGTTCTGATGTTGGAATTCCTATTGTTCATAGGGATTTCAAATCGACCAATATTCTCTTAGATGACAACTTTGAAGCAAAGGTAAATAGAGTCCCTATAGTGACTTCAACAATTCATTATCACAATCACATGTACAGAGATAAAATTTAAATCTTTTGTAGATATCTGATTTTGGTCTAGCCAAGTTAATGCCAGAAGGACAAGAGACGCATGTGACTGCCAGAGTACTTGGTACCTTTGGCTATTTTGATCCTGAGTATACATCGGTATGCATCTATACCATAAAGATATTTAAAAAAAAAAAACAATACATCATTTTTTCGATTTTCAACGCCTTAAGATAATAGTATACACTATTAAGGTAAAGTGAAAGTTTGCTTTGCTGCAAGGGTAAATTTATTGTGCACATTATACTAGTGCAATTATTCCAGTATAATGTGCACAAGATGAAAACAGCTCCACATGTTAACATCGAGTTATTGCTACAAAGTAGGTCATTTGCGCAATATACCCAAATTTTCAACTCCCTTTCATCTCATGCATACTAATTCAACCATATGTGAATATGGACTTAATCCAGAGCAGGGTATATCAATGGTTGAACAACACCAAAGCAGTACATACTAGTTACCTGTTAGCAGTTTAGCCCACCAAAAAATAAATCACCCCTGCAAATTAGGTCAGCAAATTCAACACCAACATAAGAAAAATGGTATAACCCTTGAAATTTAGATTTGCATTAGAAGCCTAAGGCCCGAAAAAGTCTTTCAGTTTTCTTATATGGTTTATTAGGTTATTTACTACTAAATGATTCAGAGAATTTTGTTACAACCAGAAGCCCAATATTAGACTTAATAAGTCATTTGATTTTAACGTTTGTCTAACCATAGGAAGAGGCCTTTTTATAATAGCCCATGCTTTTAGATCAAGTGGTTTCATGAGTAAAACCCATAACACCCATGGACATGTTTTAGTAAATAACATTCCATGTATAAGTTCAAAGCAATTTATGCCCTCAATCCTGATCAACATTTCCAGCCTGGAGGACTTTCATGGGCGGTCTTTACAAGTTATTAAAATTGTTTCTCCGTCTGTACCTAAATTCCTAAATTCTTATATACCTATGCATTTTCTCATAACAGTTATATAAAGCGGCTTTTTTATGCTGCTAGGGGAATTATTACCATAAATTAGCATGATTCAATTCAGCCTGCGATACTTACAACCATATATTGTTACCCAAATTGATATTGCCTAATAAATCATTGATTCCATCATCTAAGAATGCAGCATAAGAAGCAGTTTTATTTCTCAAATCAGATGTGTCTATCCCAGAGTGCTATCTTGCAATCTTATATCCAGTGGCAGCGAAATGCTAAATACGTGTTTTTACACTAACATTGTTAAATATTTCATTTGACAACAGACTGGAAAACTCACTCTACAAAGTGATGTTTATGCTTTTGGTGTTGTTCTTTTGGAGCTTTTGACTGGACGCCGAGCAGTGGATCTAAACCAAGGTCCCAACGATCAAAACCTTGTACTACAGGTAGCACATACTTTCAACATCGATCCTTATGAATGTAAAAGCAACATATAAGCCCCAAAACCTTGTACTATATTTTTTTATATTTCATTAAAAGGTTGCTAGGCGCTATTATTTTTTATAATAATTTTATTAAATAATAATAATAATAATAATGAATTTGAGAAAAAAAAAAGGTGGTATTGGCAGAAAGTCTTAGTGACGACAGTGCATCAGATAGAGGATAGTTCAATCATTGGAGGCAGTGGAAGACTGAGAGAAACCACAAGCAAAATCATTAAAGAAAATGCAAAAGTCAATAGTTGTATATGGACATGATAAAAAAACATTATAGAACTGTTTGATTAACTAATAGGTGGGAAAAGGCTAGGTTCTTGTCATTGATGCATTTAAAAAATAAACAAGTGAGACTCTTGTTTAATGTGAGTCACAAAAATAAATATTAGAACCGTTAGATCTTATAATAAATGGTCAATATTAAAATACATGTCCTAAACACCTTTTAGTCTTGATGATCTATGAACGGTTGTGTAGGAAGTTCCACATCGACTAGAGATGAGGCCATTTAAGTGTATATAAGTGGGTGCAAACCTTACTCTACAAGTCGGTTTTGTGGGGTTGAGTTAGGCTTAAACTCCACTTCTAACATGGTATCAGAGTCATGATTAGAACCTATCCTAACGATTTCTGTTGTCGTTGGGCATGTTGTTCCACCCACTATCGGACCACCCATTATAGAGTTTAATCCCACGCTCGAGATGTATATACCTCAGAGGGGTGTGATGGAAGTCCCACATTGACTAGAGATGAGGTCATTTAAGTGTATATAAGTGGGTGCAAACCTCACCCTACAAGCCAGTTTTGTGAGGTTGAGTTAGGCTTAAACTCCACTTTTAACATGGTATCAGAGCCTAAGGTTCCTCTGAGGTAAAAGTTTTTGGTGCCTCTACCACTACATCCGCCGCTGCCGGCGGCGCCGTCATCTACCACTGTTGTCTATTGCTGCCATTGCCGGAGTTTCAGTTTTGACCGACAATCACACAGTTTTGATCGTCTCGGCCAAGTGACTGTCATGCCGTTAACGACGCCTTCATCGGAGTTCCTTTTAAAGTTATGGATTTGCTCTCTTTTTTTTTTGGGATTAATTTTCCTTGTGTTAAATAGGTTATACCGTACGCCTCAGGTTTGCACCTCTCACTCTCAAAAAAGTAACTTTCTTACTAGAAATATTTGTATGTGTAAAGTGAGATAAATAGTTATCGTAAGAGTAATGTGACTTTAGTTATAGAAAACTTGTAACGTTCACCAGCCATGAGACATTCAATGCTCAATCTTAGCTCCCCTCTTAACATGATAGTATTTTCACTTGAAATACCCCCTACCCTACTCATTCACACACATGTTCAAGCATTGTTGATTCATCCAACCACTACGAATCATATTTGCCCTCTGCTAGTAGTGGAATGAATATCGGAAACAAACTGGGACGCATAGCCTAAGTTTAAAGTACAAATAAGAAACAACATGGGCTGTCCTTAACAGCAAGGAATGAACCTCGGAAACAAACTGGAATGCATTAAGAGGAGGGGGGAAATGAAAAGGGGGAGAAACAGCATTCCATGCAGAGAAAAATGAAAAAGAAGAGACTATTTAGGTTGTTAACAAACAGGCCAGCTGGCACAGTTCTATTGGAGAGGAAGATTCTGGTATCATGCATGACAAGAATGTGAAATAAACGTGAGGAAGAGGAAATATGAGAGGTTTATGAAATTGAGTGACTTGGGACAGGTTGCGTCTTCCCTTGGCATTTGGGACCTTTCGTAACCTTTTTCTAGATTTTCTTTCCATGATGTTCTACTTTTCTATAGAGAAAACCTTGGAATCATACTTAATATCCCTGTTTTATTGTTCTGTTATATAGAGCCTTATCATTGAGAATCACTATATTCATAAAACTGGAAGAGTTTAATTCATTATCATATTTATGCAGGTCAGGAACATACTGAATGACCGCAAGAAGCTTCGGAAGGTGATAGATCCAGAGATGGCTCGAAATTCTTACACCATTCAGTCTATAGTCATGTTTGCCAATCTGGCATCAAGATGTGTTCGAACTGAGAGTAATGAGAGACCGTCCATGGCAGAATGTGTAAAAGAACTCGTAACGATTATCTATACAAATTCAAAAGGCTTGGGTATGGTTATGCATACTTTGAGAATGATCTAGTGAAATCACAGTTTAGACACCAAAATTATGATGATTTCTTGATGATAATAAAAAGTGAACTCCAACAGTTCTTCCATTCAGATATACGCCAAACAGATTAATATGATCAGTACAAAGCATAACAACTTGGCTGATTTTACGAGATGAGGAACTCAATCCTTCATGGCCGAGGCAGAAAGAGCATTTCCATTTTCTCTTCTCCACCACCATTCATGCCCTCACGTCACTCGCACCCCTTTTGGTCACATGGCTAGAGTGTTAAAGAGACCTCAACAAAATAAACCACTTCCCCAGAAAATGTTCCCCGACTTTCTAACATTAATATTTTATTTGGGCATATGATTGGTATGGTTCAACATGTTCCATATGTCACCTTCAAATTTCAAGAATGACCATACACATTTAAATCATTGTTTTAATTATATTGAAGAAACAGAGTTAATAAAGATTTGTAATTTCATGCATCTAATATCTGGCTCTTAAATAAAGAACCAAGTACTTGACTTGTTATCGCGTGTTATGTTACCATTACCAGCTTCACAATCTTATCCATTATTGCATGACTGTCTAAGCCAGACAAGGAAATAAAAAATTTAGAAAACAGTATGCTGTAATTTACCTGTAACATTCAGTCCCTGTCCTAAAGATAAGAGAAATAAATAAGGATGCATGATACCACTCTCTATTCTCCAGTCAAACTTAAAACCACCATGTCCATCTTGCTATCAATGCTGAAACAGATATTCCAAAATTACAAATAAGAAACTTTACCCTAGGACATATATTTGAGTATAAGATTGCATGGAAACACATAACATACAAGCTTTCAAGGAAACTGAGACAATGACAACATTACCTTGACAAATATTTTGCAACCCATATACACATTCATATAGTCTTTTATTTATCATACTCTGACAGATCTGATTCTGTAGTCGTACTTGAAAGAGGGAGTTCCTTGCACATCAAGTACTTGCGTCGCTGCAACATCAGCAGGACTAAAATACTATCTGTCTTTACAATTTTGTAATCTGCTTTTGTGTACATTTTAAATGGAGCTTCGTCAATCATTCTGCAATGCAAGTAAACCTCTTTTGAGGAACTCATCTGTGAAATTAATTCCTCACTTGCCTTTAGAAGATGCCAGCCAATGCCCCTCCTGAATAGAATCAGAAACATACACTCAGAAAGTTAGTGACATTCAGGTAGTTTAACAGTCAGTTTTAAAATGTTAGCTAAGACATGGGAATTTAGGATTAACAATGTATGTCGGATTGGATAAACTTGATAATGAAATCTGATGCTCAAAGCAACTAGTAGAGGCTTTGCAACAGTCATGCATTCATTCACGGAAGGTAAACCATAAAGTTTTAAAATTGAACATGGCATTGTATACTTGCCGAATTATGCTTGGAAACAAGAATATAGCTGCAATTGCCAGGATGATGTCAATCTCTGTCTGTAGTCAACAGATGTAAATTAAATATTTAAATATAAATTGCAAAACTTTCATGGTAAAGAAGGTAGCAGTGCTTCATTATTTAAATCTAATTGCGGGTTTTCCCTACTCAAATTGCCATGTAAAAGAAGCAATGTAAAATTGCATATAAAATATAAAAAGTACATTTATCCCCTGCCTCACTAGAATGGAGAAACAACACACAATTAACTTCTTTGATAAGAACCACTTTGTCTCATACTTTCACAATTTTATTAGATTAGAACCAAGTTATCTTTCTTTATCATTAGATTACACTAGAGGGGGAGACATTCATAATTTTCACACAAGCACCAATTCAAGTTTCCACCCTATTGAATATTCCAAGTCAAGACTCAATTTCTTGAATGAATAGACATGCTTCAGTTCGAACAATATAAAGTGACAATATTCAAAGTTGAGCCCAGAATATAACACTTGTCAAAAAACAACTGAAAGTCTTACTCATCAACCCAAACAACAATCATTCTTTCAAAATTTAGCAAAAGCACAAGTTGAATTAATCAATGAAACTTCAACAGATTTCTTCAATTATTTGTTAATCACACCTAAACCACTACTGAAAAAAAGTGTACTAAATCTCTCCCAAATAAGAACCCACCTAACCCAGTCTAGAAATTACAGTTATAGCAGGTACAGAAAAGGCATAAATACTCAAGATAATTTATAAGGAAAAAAATATCAAGTTCATCATACTACAAAAAAACTCAGTAGTTCCTTAGATGCTATTGGCACTATTCTCCAATTACAATTGAAGTATCACCCCGGTAACTTATGCAGATAACTACCACAAACTTCTATTATGGAAGTAAAACTTCAGTACTCTCAAAAAAACAATATCCAACGAACTTGATCTAAAATTTGTCCATCAAAAAATTACGCCTGAAATTCCTACACGACTATTTTTTCTGGCCAAACCAATGCTCAAATATTTAACAGAAAAATAAAGGAAGTTTAAAAATCATTGATGATATGACTTTTAATATAGTTACGGTAAAAATCAATGAATTTCCCATACACAGGGTTTGAGATTTACATGAAAGTTTTATCCTCTCATTCATAATGTGTGATCCTTAATTTGTGATTACCTTAAAGTTAAGAAACTAATTATATGTTACAATTTGTTATTGTTTTCTTTTCATAATCATGTCATAAATAAAAAATATTCAATGACTTTGTCAATAATTAATCTCCTTCCAATAACTTGGACTGATCACCTTTAATAAAGATGGTAGAAATCAACGAATTTATATACATTGGGTTTTGGGTTGTAATTAAGTTATATTCTGTCATCTAGAAACAAATCATTCTCAAATGACTTTCAGGTAACTATCGTAGAAGTTAAGAAACAAGCTACATATAACATTCTGTAATTGTTTCCATTCTACAATCATGTCACAGGCAAGTATTTACAAATATTCTCAATGATGAATCACAATCAAAAAATTTGACGGGTCACTTTTTATAGTTTGCCTTCCCAACCACGTTTGCGATTATACAATAGAGTAAAACCTACAATTTGCTCAATATATTAATTTTAAAAGAAAACGCATTCCTAACTATATATAGAAAGATAAACGTGAAGTTTTAAGTAATTGTAAGAGTGCAGATACCTCCTGAGAGATTTTTGCACAGCCATGTTACAAATGTAGGGTGAATCCCTCGGAGGGGTGGGCGAGGGAACGGAAGCATTGGCGCCTCTTCTGTTGAAACAGATCTCGACAGTTCCAGCCAAGGGCGCTCCACCGTCTTCTTGTAGTGGTTCTTCTTGTAGTGGTTCTTCCTCGTCTTCTTTAGCAGCAACAGAAGTAGGTGGCGATGGTGTTTGAGTGTAGAAGGCGACGAGCGTGGCGGTGTTGGGCAGGAGCGTCAGGCGTTGGAGGAGGTACTGGTTGATGAGGAAAGCGAGGAGGTTGACGTAAGCCGCGGGAATGAGCAAGGACTCGGCAAAGGAGTGGGCAAGGAGGAGAACGGTGGAACGGGTCTCGTGGGGGCGCATGAGGCGGACGGAGAGGGAGCCGGAGGGGAGGTCGCGGCGGTAGAGGAAGGATTCGAGGGAGTTGAGGCGGCGAAGGTCGTCGTCGGTGAGGAAGCCGGTGGTGAGAGGGGAGGAGGAAGAGTGGGAAGAGGATAGTTTGAAAGCGGGGAATCGGGGTTTGGTGGAGGTGAAGAGAGAGAAGTGAGAAGGCAGAGAGACAGAGAAAGAGAGGTTTTGGATTTGGATTTGAGGGTCGAAGGGGAATGAGAGGGAAAACAGTGACGATGGTACAGCCATGGCGGAATTAGAACTTCCTAGTTAGTTAGAAAGGCTATGTTTGGGTGGTGGTGGTTCTGTGATTCACTCTGTTAGAGAGATAGAAGAGTTCTTAAGATGCCTAAACCTATCACTGGATAAAGAAGGGTCACTGAAAGATACTACAAGTGAAGTGAGGGATAAAGTGGACAAAAACAAACTTATAATTACTGCTCCAGGTATCGATGACAAATTTTGGATTCACTCTTTTTTCTTAATTTCTTTTCTCAGTTACACGTCCAATAACAATTTATGAGATTTTGACTCATATATATGTATAATATATATGTAGTTGGATGTTACTCCTTCCACCACCATCCCTTTTTCTTCCACCTCTTCAACTCTAAAAAAAAAAATTAATTACAAAGTAGTTTTTTTTACTTTAAACCTTATTTGTTTATTTTATTTTGAAATCCTAAATTTTTATCTATTTTTACTCACACATTTTCACTCGTACAGCCCACTTTCCATTCTTTCAAGTCTCACTTTCTCTCTTTTCAGATTCTCACCCCTTCCAACTCTTACCAGATCTGTTTCTTCTTATTTCCCAACTTTTACTTTTCTTCTCCATATCCATTTGGTTCTTCTCCAACTTCTTGTCTCCATATCTATTTGATTTTTGTGGTGTGACTTTTCGTGATGTGGCAACGCAGGGTTTTTGTGGTGGTCATTCGGTGGTACAACCGTTCCAAAAGATAATGAATATTTTATGACTAACAATAATAAATATTTTATGACTAACATCATACAAAAATAATTTCATTAACATTGATAAAAAAAATTCTAAACGACATCAATGGAAACATATATAATTAATGTTGGTAAAAAAAATGATTGCAAAATAAATCTGGAAATTAACCACAATTATTCTTAATAAAATGTGTTAAAGTACATGTGTCTAAATTTCAAAACGATAACAGAATACAAAAAATGAAAAATGTATATATCAATTAATTAAAAAATTTTCAAAAGTTCAAAATTCTTAATATTTAAATATAATTTAAAATTTTCTAAATTTAAATGATCAAATTCCTCTATTAAAGTTTTAAAATTTCAATATTTTAATTTTTTTATTTAAATAGAGAAAGTAAAATCATGTGCAAGAATCAAAATTGAAAGAACAGAAGCATAAAATTTGTATTGAAATTTGAAGTCGAAAGTACAAGATACCAGAGTCCACGAATACTCCAATGCCTGTCACCCAATGGAATAATCTAAGAACCCCAGTGCAAGAGATCAAAGGTTCTACACTACAAAAGCTGAAAATTCTAAAACTACAAGCAGAGAGAATTGGGAACCTAGCCGAAGCAAGGTATAGAGCTAGAGCGGTGTTTGTCACCCACCACTTGTACCTATTCTATTTTACAAAACTCCTTTATATAGGAGAAAACAGAAACGGAAAAGATGAAAAGAGGGGGAAAGGGGGGAGAATCTGAAACAAACTTGGAAGCTTCTTGATTCAACTCCTTCAACTAACTCTGACTACGACAACTTCACTTTGTTCTCCAACCGACAATCCAGTTCAGCACAACTCACTCGACCGAACAACACCTTGGGCTGGCTTCATTTGGGCCATGGAGCTCGCGTCAATGCTTCACTGCAACACTTCTTCTTTTGCACTTGAGGAACCCTAGCTCGAGGGTTGAGAGAATTTGGGGAAAGAAACTTCAATTGATTTTACCCCTTTTCGCACAAATGATAAGGACAAAGCAGCTCTGACCCATTTTCGCAGCATGAAACGTTGCGTTTCACTTACTCAGCAAATGGGCTTCAGTCCAACTCCAGTGCCAAGCCTTTTTCAATTACTGCTAACTAGCTCATCTCAGTTTTCTTCTCTGTGCAGCAATCCCTAATGCATTTTCTTCTCTTGCTTCAGCTACTGCCAGAAAATCACAACATTGGGTTCAACGTTGGCCCATTAGTGATCTGGCCCAATATTTTTTTCTTCAGCATCTTCCCACTTTTATCAATTCCTGCAACAACAAAAAAATAAACTCGTAAAAGAAAATGAAAAATAAAGCCAAAAAGATTGAAATTTTATTTTTAAATTTATGAATATTTTTCTAACCAGAGAAAACACCTAATTATTTAAAATCTTACTTTATTTAACTAAAAAGAGAAAATTAACACTATTTCTATTTAAAACCTATTTTTATCCTAATTACTCTAAACTACCTTAATTCTAGAAAATTAAAAGCTAAACTATCCTAAAAGAGGAATATTAACATACAAAAATGGGGAAAAATAGAGAGTTAACACACCCCCACACTTAAGGAACTGCCCTCCTGGGTAGGGAAAACTAAAATGAAAAAGGAAAACAAAGACTCAAACTACAAAATGAAAGACTCAACAAAACTCAGAAACAGTAAAACTCATTCACAACTCAATTCATCCTGCCAATTCAATCACTTCCAGCCACTTCTTTTAATCAGAAACTGCACAATGATATTTCTCAACCTTAAATCACAGCATCAACAATCCTAACAAGTGGAAAAACAACCAAATTCAGCCAATGTCAGCAATGAACATATTCAGAAAAGTAGAAATCAGTTTCAGCCTCACAGGAAGTGTTTACACTCATATTCACTCAAGTGTTTAGGCTCATCCTGTTTCACTCCTCCATGACATGTCAACCTCTATTCTTAACTTTGAAAGGACTCTAAGTGACCATGCTCAGCTCTTTGGTTTCATCTAGATCAAAAGGACTTTATTGGCTTGTAATGTCATGGTATGAAGGCTAGAAAACACAAGGCTTAATGGAAGTAAAAACTGTGAAGAAGAAGGAAGAACCTAAAACTCAGTGCACTGTATGTCTATCTTTGGCCAATTCAATTTTTTTCTTTCTCTCTGGTTTTTACTTCTGCTCGGGTCTTTTTTTTTTTTTTTATAATTTTGCACTTTTGCTAGTTTTCCAGACCTGTTCTTTCTCTTCTTTTTTTTTCAACACAACCAGATTGCTCTTCTTATTTTTCTTTTCTTTTTCTTGGCCTTTCTTTTTCTCTTTTGCACTCACTAAGTTCCTAGATCCTCCATCCCTCTCACATGTCTCTACAGGTCAGGTATTTGGTGGGAAAATGGCTTGTAATGAATGGAAACAAAGAAAATGGCTAACGCTCAAAGTCAAGGTACAATGGTCAGAACTGAAATGGTAAAACTAAATGGTTATGGATGGTAAGAAAGGATGCCTAAATCATGTCTAGAGTCAACTAAGAGCAAGCTTTTCACAAAGAATCAATGCAAAATCAGAATGAAAATTAAACATGCATGAAATCACACAAGAAAGACAAAAAATTGGCCCAAGATCTCTCCAGGTTAATCATTTTGCTAAAACTGACTTGCTACCTTCTTTTATGCAAAAATGCTTAATTAAACTGAACTCAGATGTAAAAACCAAAGCTAGGACTACTTCTACTTGAATATAAAGCAAAGAATTACATTAACAGTTCCAATCAAGAGAAATAAAACTGAGAAATGAATAAAATTAGCAAAGAATTGAGAAAGGAATGAAATAGAACTAAACAGAATGACCTGAACTATATACAACCTGTAAAAACCAAAACTGGACAGAATGCAACCTAAAAAGAGCCTACAAACTAAAACAGATTCAAATCTAAAAGAAATAGAGCCTAAGAAAATCCTAACAGTGGCAATGAATGGAAAAGAACCTAGGGAGCTATTTCTAAAAACCAGAACAGAACCCAAAGACTAAAACCTATTGTGTAAATCTAAAACAGGGAAGCAAAATCAGAAAAATAAAAGAAACTCACAGTTAGTTCTATTTACAGAAACAATTTCAAAGAATNNAAAAAAAACTATCTAAAACAGATTAAAAAGTAAAGACTACAAAATTCCTAATAGAAACCTAAACATGACCTATAAAAGAACAAACTCTAAAGCAAATGCATTTTTACAAAGACTAAAGCAAGATATGAAAACTAAAACCATTACTAATGCTTAAAACAAAAATTAAGAAAGCTGACACAGACTATTAATACGTGAAATAGAATCAAGAATAAAAGAAAAATTCTACAAGCAACTATGAATTCAAAACAAAAGTAAAGCCTAGTCTACAACAGGTTATGAAAGCATAAAAAACTGGGTATTTACAAGCTAAAACTAAGGATGGCAACTATTTACACCTATGAGCTAGATATTTACAAACACAATCAGACCTTAAAAAAAAAATTACCCCTATTTTATTACAAAAACTGATACTAACAGAGTTTATTAAAGTAAAAACAAGTATTTACATCAATACCTTCTCACCCCCACACTTAAGAGGCACATTGTCTTCAATGTGTGAGTGAAAAAGGTTCCTAAACAGTACAGGTATACACAATTATTTACAGCATAGGAATCAGAATGAAATCAGTATAGGAATCAGAATGAAATCAGCATAGAAATCAAAATGAAATCAGCATAGAAATCAGAATTATACAAAAAAAAATGGAATTAAGAAAACACATATTGAACAAGATATGTACAAAACAGAATTAGGAAAAACATACAAAAAAAAACTAAAACTACAAAACTAAAAAGAACTCTTTCAAATTGGCCACAAATCAAAATTAATCTTTTTAATTTTTATATAAAAGAGCATATTTTCTATTCTACTATTTACTATACTATCTAAGACTAAGCAAGCTAATAACAAAAATTTATCACTATAATAGAAAAGAAAGGTAGAGAAAGGGCTTATTGTTTTTGGTTTTGCTCCATGCACTAGTGCAGCGAGGGGATTTTACCGCGGTTATTTTTCACTATAGGTCGCGGTTTACGAACCGCGGTATATTCAGCCGCGGTAGTAAGTCACAGACTTTAGGCCGCGGTTATAACCGCGGTATATAAGTTCCGCAATATGCCGCGGTTGCCCAAAGAACCGCTGCCTAAGTTATTTTTTTTTTTAAAAAAAAAAATTGTCTACTATATGCCGCGGTTCAACCGCGACAAAAAGTGTCCACTATAGGCCGCGGTTAGTGCAAGAACCGCGACCTATAGTCTCTTTTTAAAAAAAAAATTAAAACGAAAAAGTATATGCCGCGGTTGTGGTAAGAACCGCG
>NW_014542360.1:15514-33240 GCF_000741045.1 Vigna radiata var. radiata | reverse complement strand
TTTTTATTCAAACGTGGGTCAAAGGGGATGGTTGACTGGAGAATAAGCCGCGGTTCCCTGCTGAACCGCGACATATTCTTTCGTTTTATTTACGGAACTGCCACCGCGCACCATTATGCTGCGGTTTCTGGTGAACCGTGGCATAATGTGCGCTGTAAAAACCCAATTTTTTACTAGTGATGTGTTCTCTGCCTTAGCATCATCAGCTCTCCATCAGTGGTTGGCAGCTGCTTTTGCACTCTCTAAGCACCTTGTTGTATCAACCACGACTCCTCATTTAATTTCTACTGATTTTTCACGTTCCAGGTTCCTTGAGTCTTATTTAGATCATTCCCTGCCTCCACCAAGGCTGCCTCAGTGCCTGCAACTTCCTTCTCGTTGAACTCTACAAACTCAACAAATTCAGCAGCTGCATCATCCAAATTCTCATGGAAAATACTGTCAAGATCAGTGCCTAAATTGTCAACAGCAGCAGGGATGTCAAAATGCTCTATAGAATATGTTGAATCAAGATGATGAGGATGCACAAGGATATCAACAATAGTATTAATGATGGGTTCAATGGATTCAATTTTCAGCATATCAAAAGCATTAAAACCAATTTGAACCTCAGAGAACTCTATGGGAATGCTAAGTTCAGAATAAACCTGAGCTCTCTGATCATCAGCTGCCTCATCAGGGTCATTTCCATCCAACTTGCACATTATGAACTCTTCCTTGGCACCTGCAAAACTGTTAGAAGCAGAACATATGGCAGAATTTATTTCTTCACAAATTTTACAACCACCCCCAAGGCATGTACAACCAGTGAGTTTTTCATTGCCTAGCTCCACAGAATCTAAGAACTCAGCAAACTCAAGTTCAATTTCTAATCCTAAGTCAGTACAAGCATTTTCAAAATCAGCCATATCAACTTTCACATCATTAAACACTGCATATCTATCATCATACACATCAGATTCATCATTAAGCAGTGCATTTAAATCTGTGCAATCTTCAAAAACACTAGATGTAGGTATATGAACTTTCTCAATGGTAAATGATGCATTTGTGATAAGAGAATGACCAAAGCACGGAGTAAAATCAACAACTTCTACAGGCACATCATGTACATGATCAAACACATTGAAATCAATTTTAGGCTCACATACATCAGCATAAAAATCCATTTCATAGTATTGAAGAACCAAAACATGGTTGGCAGCTTCCCTCATTTTTTTTCAAATACTCTTCAGACTTTCTGAAATCANTTTGTACTTCAAGCACAGTAGGTTCAATTTTTAAATCAGAAGTACAATCAATTTCACAATGAGGTTCAATACTATCACCACCATCATAAAGTTCACATACAGGTTCAGAATCAACANATGCATCCATACAATCATCACTCATCAAAGAATTGGAATTATCATTGACAAAATTTAAAACAGAGTGTGAATTAGTGAAAGAAGGGTTAGAGTATACAGTTACANAGGTAGTTGGACACTTAATCTCTGGAAATTTTGAGGCAGCAGGTNCCATCAGTGGTGCTCCATTGGGTTCANCCCCTTTTTCCTCTTCAGCTCTCCCTGTCAGCTTCTTGATAGTAGATACCAATTGAGCCACTTGATCAGTCATTTCTTGAAAATCTGTTGATGGCAAATCTTGTTGCACTTGATCACATAATTGGTACTGCCATGGCTACAGCGATTGGAAATCCTCTTGCTCTGGCTCCTCATATTGGTTCAAAGGTGGCTGCTCATATACTGGATGAAAATAGGGTGGGGGTTGCTGCACAAAATTCTCCAGAAAAGACTCATAGAACAGATCAAAACCATGTGGTTGAGCATTATAAGGGAAAAAGAAATTATCAGATGCAGAAAAGTAACTCATGCATACCCAAGGCTCACTGGAGAAAACCAATCACAACACTAAGATCTCTAGCACAAAATTCAAACAAAAAATCTATGAAAGAAAAGAAAAACTATACAAAACTATATGAATGCAAGGCTAACTCTACACTCCTAAACTTAAGTCGCCAAAGTCCCCGACAACGACGCCATTTGTTGAAAGGCTTTAGGTCGCACAAAAGTCAACAAACCTAGTCCCCACTAATGTAGTATAGAGCTGACTAGGGATCAATCCAAGGACTTGGCAAAATCAAGTTTAGAATTATAGAATTAAACCTATTTTATTTATTTACTAAGACTAGGTGGGGAAAGAAAATATGAAACTAAAATCTAAAAAGAGAAACTAAAAGAATTAAAATCTAAGTAAAACTAATGGAAAAGTAGAAAGAAAACAATGCATGATATCTATCCTATATTATGGTAACTAATGAAATCTGTATTAACAAGACTAAGCTAATGCAATTAAAAGAATCTTAAAAACTAAAAAGAAACTAAAACAGAATTCACAATCTAAAATTCAAGTAATAAGAAGGAAATCCTAATTTGGTAATTAACTAAGTGAATGAATAATAAGGACTATCATGGGAATGAATGCTAAGAAAGAAATTAAAACAGTAACTATGAAAGAAAATTTGAAAATCTAATAACACGCAAAATCAGAATTGAAATGCCCAAATCAAACTAATCAAACAACAATGGAACAGACTTCCTAAAATACAATTCTTAATCATGCAATACCGAAATCAAATGCTGAAATCATAAAGGAACAGTACCCGAATCTAAAGCAACTCAAAATCTAATACTGAAATGAAAAATTAATCAATGTTAAAACAGAGAAAGTAAAATCATGTGCAAGAATCAAAATTGAAAGAACAAAAGCATAAAATTTGTATTGAAATCTGAAGTCGAAAGTACAAGATACCAGAGTCCATGAATACTCCAATGCCTGTCACCCAATGGAATAATCCAAGAACCCCAGTGCAAGAGATCAAAGGTTCTACACTACAAAAGCTGAAAATTCTAAAACTACAAGCAGAGAGAATTGGGAACCTAGCCTAAGCAAGGTATAGAGCTAGAGCAGTGTCTGTCACCCACCACTTGTACCTATTCTATTTTACAAAACTCCTTTATATACGAGAAAACAGAAACGGAAAAGATGAAAAGAAGGGGAAAGGGGCGAGAATCCGAAACAAACTTGGAAGCTTCTTGATTCAACTCCTTCAACTAACTCTGACTGCGATAACTTCACTTTGTTCTCTAACCGACAATCCAGTTCAGCACAACTCACTCGACCGAACAACACCTTGGGCTGGCTTCATTTGGGCCATGGAGCTCGCGCCAATGCTTCACTGCAACACTTCTTCTTTTGCACTTGAGGAACCCTAGCTCGAGGGTTGAGAGAATTTGGGGAAAGAAACTTCAATTGATTTTACCCCTTTTCGCACAAATGATAAGGACTCAGCAGCTCTGCCCCATTTTCGCAGCATGAAACGCTGCGTTTCACTTACTCAGCAAATGGGCTTCAGTCCAACTCCAGTGCCAACCTTTTTCAATTACTGCTAACTAGCTCATCTCAGTTTTCTTCTCTGTGCAGCAGCCCCTAATGCATTTTCTTCTCTTGCTTCAGCTACTGCCAGAAAATCACAACATTGGGTTCAACGTTGGCCCATTAGTGATCTGGCCCAATATTTTTTTCTTCAGCATCTTCCCACTTTTATCAATTCCTGCAACAACAAAAATTAACTCGNAAAAGAAAATGAAAAATAAAGCTAAAAAAAAATTGAAATTTTATTTTTAATTTTATGAATATTTTTCTAACAAGAGAAAACACCTAATTATTTAAAATCTTACTTTATTTAACTAAAAAGAGAAAATTAACACTATTTCTATTTAAAACCTATTTTTATCCTAATTACTCTAAATTACCTTAATTCTAGAAAATTAAAAGCTAAACTATCCTAAAAGAGGAATATTAACATACAAAAATGGGGAAAAATAGAGAGTTAACATTCCCCAACAACCTAGGGTTTAGTTCACCATTATGATGGTGAAACTAGATGAAATACAATGGAAGAATGGAAGAAATAACCCTAAACTTGGTAGATTGAAGCCTAAGCATCCAAGGAACCTCCTCCAAGGTGTGTGGAATAGCTCTGGACGTTTCTCTATGCCAAAAAGATTACATTTTTATTCGCACTAGGGCTATATATAAGCCAAAAAGATAACAGAAAGATTACAGAATCTAAGCTAATAAAAACAGACAACCGCCCAGGCACCTAAGTAAACCGCTCAGCGGTTTCCCCTTTAGCCGTTGGACCGCTCAACAGTCATTTTTACCGTTGAGCGGTTTGCCCTTGATCGCTCTGGACGCTCAGTGGTCCATTCTAGCGCTCAGCGGTTCACTTGACCCTTCTTTTCATCCTTTTCCCTCCTCTTTCACTGGTCTAAGTCCACCTTACTTCACTTCTATCTTCAATTCTCCTTAAAACCCTGCAAAACAATGTAAAAACAAGCATAATATCTATAAAACCAACTTTTGACTCTCTCATGGCTCAACTAAGTGTTTTACTTGATTTTAAGCTCATTCTATGTCATAAAGGGTGTGTTTTTAGACCGTTATCATGCAATTCAAATTGTAATCTTTTGGCCAGCAGAGACGTCCAAAGCTGTTCTACACACCTTGGAGGAGGTTCCTTGGATGCTTAGGCTCCAACCTTCCAAATTTAGGGTTTATTCTTCCATTCTTTCATTATTTTTCATCTAGATTCATCATGTTCATGGTGAACTAAACCGTAGGTTGTTGGGGAACAATGCTTATCTTTATCAATTTTTGGGTTCCTTACCTGTGCTTAATGCTTTTATCGTTTAACTCATTCGGTAAATGTTGTTTGTCTTTATTGATACGGAGATGTACGGTAATGTCATGAACTGGGGGGAATTCCTTGATTATGCTAATACCACCTAGAGATAGGGGTAGGATGATCAATTGTATTTTGCTTCTATTTATCATGCATTATTGGTTACTAGGGGAGGCTAGAGATAGCAAGCCAATAATTGGTAATAGGCTCTTTTCGCCAAGAGATTGGGTTTAGGGTAGACTAAGAAATTTTGCATGACAATATGATAATAAAGCAAATTAAACAAGAAAAGTAGATAGATGAGAGTTATTGGGTCAAATCTGAACCCTCGCAACAAATCCATCTCATATTATCAACATCATCCATCCACTTTTGTGTTTAACCTCAATTGATCAAATTGCATTCATGTTTATTTTTCCGTACTTAATATTCAAAAATCCCAAAATATTGTTCTTATAGTATTAATTGGTAAAGCAAAAGCGCAACAGTTTAATGCCATGAGTCTCTTGGGAAAACGATACTTGGACTTACCATTTTATTATTACTTGATACGATCTGGTACACTTGCCAGAGTGTTAACAACCGCTGAGCGAAATTCATCAAGGTTGGGGGTTTTTGGGTTTTTGTGATGCTTGGATGCTGAGGGGCCATGTTTTTCCTCAATATTGGACTGTTTGATTTTGGAAATATAGTTGATGATATGTTAACCTTTAAATGATAAATTTCTGTGATATTCTTGGATTTATTTGATACAGGAATGTCATCCTCAAGAAGAGTGAAGACCATAGGCAACAAGAGGAAGGAGCCAGAAAGGCCAAGGAGATTCTATTCTTCTCGATTCCTTTCGAAGAAGCATGAGAAGCATTACGTGACTGTACAGGAGAGACGTTTATTGATGGAGAGGAAGGCCATGTATATTCCAGACTTGGCACCAGAGTGTCGAATGGAGATTGAGAGGTGAGGCTGGGAGAGATTGACCTCACCTATCCTGTACCAGCTAGCATTGAGTCGGTGAAGGAATTCTATGCCAATGCCATGCCTAGAGAAGGAGTAGCAGCTGGAAGATACATGAGCTATGTGAGGGGACAGATGACCCCGACACCATCAACAGCTTCTTGGGTACTGAGTGGCCAGGAGAGTAGTGTAGGTATGCTGCTCTTACAGGGGAGTACAAGGATTATGAGGACATCGAGAGGGTGATGCGTATCCTTGGGAGACATTTTCAGAGGAACCCTAATGGAGCATCAGTCAACTTCATTAGAGCATATTTGACTCCCCTAGCGAAGTACTGGATGGCATTCACTCATGCCAACATACAGCCATGCTCTCATGTCTCCGACATCACTATGCACCGGATTTTATTCATCTACTGCATGCTGAGGCAGATGGACGTGAACGTTGGTGAGATCATCGCCAACGAGATTCAGAGCTACGCTACTATTGTTAGTAGCAGGACACCGTTGAGACATCTGCCCCTAATCACATACTTGTGCCAGCAGGCTGGGGTGAACACTGTAGTTCCACCTTATGAGTGGTCGAGGAGGGCTATAGATGCCTCCTATTATCGTCAGTTTTGTGGAGGTGACAAGCCAGTCGGAGCAGTTCCTAGGAGAGCAGCAGTTCAACAGGAGGATGCACTTGCAAATGCACCGGCACAGCACGTTGAGCCTTTCTAGATGAGGGACATGTATATATCCATAATGAAGGATAGGATGGAGTCTCTTCGCAAAGGGCAGGTAGTTACTGCAGAGATGATTATAGGATTGTACGACATGCCACCAGTGCATAAGTGGACTATGGACGAGTTTCATAGTACGATAGCTTGGCCTCAGGAGCAGGCACAGGGCAGCGGGTCTGGAGCAGCTAGAGAACCAGGCAGAGATGAGGATGATCAGGAGGATGATGATTTTGAGGATGCACAGGAGGGTGAGGAGTATGACTCAGATGAGGACATGGACTGATAAGGCATCTATTGATGGATGCCTGTACTTGGACAGGGGTTTCTCATTTTCTTTTTTATTTTGAGTGAAAGATTTGATAAATTAATGAAAGTCTATGACTCCAATCGAGCAACTGATCAAGCTACTGTTAGGTCACTAGAGATGCAAATTGGACAACTGTCAAAAAGAGTAGAAACCACTGAAAAGAACCAGTTTAGGGCTAATAATCATGTTAACCCTAAGAAAGAATGCAAAGCCATGGTGACAAGTGATAAAAGAAGGGCTGAAAGGGAAGTTGTAGAGATTGGAAGCAGTGATCAAAAGGAGGAAGGTGAAGCCATTGAGATTAGCAGCAACAGTGAAGGAGAAGAAGAAGAGGAAATGAGAACTAGCATAGTGAGCAGAAAAGAGAAATTTATATCAAATGACTATTTTGCTTCAATTATTAAACAGATTCTTGCAAGAATGAAATTTTACCTTGGAGATATGATAGATTTAGATGAAGATGATGATGAGCAGGAATTTGAGATTCAACCTCCGAGGAATTATCCTCTTAAAGTAAAAGATCCAAGGTGCTTGAATTTGACATGTAAGATCAATGGTGTTGATATAGGAGAAGCAATGTTAGATTCTGGATCTAGCATTAACATGATGCCCGTGAGTTTTTTTAAGAAAATTGGAGGGTTTATGTTAAAACCATCTAATCTCACAGTGACAATGGCGGATGGTTCAGTTAAAACACCATTTGGCATGGTGGAAAATGTGGTTGTACGGGTGGAGCAGCTAGAATTTTTAGTTGATTTTATCATCATGAGCATGGAAGATGAGGAAAGAATTCCAGTAATTCTTGGAAGACCTTTCATGGCAACATCCAAGATGTCTCTTAGTGTCCATGATGCAAGGATCATGATGAGAGACAGAGAGAATGTATTCTTTTATACTGGCTCTAAAGAGAAAAGTACTAGAATTAAAAAGAGAGCCAAACATAAAAAGTCAAGAAGAGAAGTTGCACCAGAGAACAACACATCAAGTACTAATTCTAATAGTTGTAATGTTTTGCAGGTACCTAAAGATGAGGAGGTTGACAAAGGAGGCATTATCCACTCTGAATATACACCATTTCCAATAGGAGCACAAGTGAGATTCAAGAACAAGAAGTGGCTTGTTATTAAGATTCGGGAAGATGGCAAGCTGGAAATCAAGAAACCATTCACAAGAGCCATAAAGAAAGTGGATAGAAAGCAATTGATGAGTTGGGTTGATGAAGATCCCAACCGGGATGGAATGAATTGATTATATCTAAATCCCACTTTGTATAAACATTTGTAGTTTTAGGATTATTTGATTTTGTACATGTACTTTGTTGAATTTTTGAACAATTTTTTTTTTGGGAAGCATCTACTGAGGGATGCTAAATTTTTTATGTATCTACTGAAGGATACAAGGTAAGTACACCTACTGATGGGTGTTGGAAGGATAAGCACATACTGAAGAGTGCTAAACAGGTTTGGGTCAGGCTCGTGACGTTAAACAAGTGCTACGTGGGAGGCAACCCAGTTGATTATTTTTTTTTTAATCCTGTGTTAAGTGCATTGCATGTTAATGATTGCATCTGAGAGGGGAAAGGCATATATTTGAAAAATTGAAGGTTGAAATTGAGTGCTATAAGGAAATATTACTCTAAAGAAAGCAAAAAAAGAAGAAGTGAAATTAAGCGCAGACCGTTGAGCAGTCTATTTTACCGCTGAGCGGTTGCGGCGCTGAAGGTCTTAGTTTTGCTTAAAAGCTGAGCAGTTTTTCAAATTTTTGACATTGAAACCCTTCTTTGTATTTCGCCTGAGCGGTCTCCCTAAGCCCTAACACTCTTCTTTCACTTTCAAGAGCTTTTTAGAGAGAATTCCTCACTTTCTCTTCACCCACTCACCAAAAATTCAATTTTCTACCATTGTTTTGTGAAATTTTGGGGTTTTTGGTTGAGGGCCTTGCATTGGAGAAGATATCCATCATAAATTAAGCAATTTTTCTGCAAGCAGTCACAATCTTCACTCAAGTAAGTATGCATATTCATGTTTGGGGTTTCTAATTTGGGGATTTGTTGATGAACATGCTTAGGAACATGATAAATTAGGGCTTTTGATTTCTATGCATGAATTCATAGAATAGGGACTGCTTGATGAAATTAGCAAAAGAGTAGAGATTAGGATCATATAGGAAAGGATTTTGAAAAACCCTAGACGCCACCGCTAAGCGGTCTGTTTTGGTGCTGAGCGGTGGCGCGGCTTGAGGCAAACTGCCTGGGCGGTCTTCATGGACGCTGAGCAGTCTACAGCTGTTTTGCCTAAATGTCAAAATTTTTTATGTTTGTGTGTTGAAGAGCCCTGTTTTTCCTCAAGAATTGTATGATATGATGATGCACTAACCTCTAATGATGTTTCTGTGAATTTTGTTGGATGAATTTGATTTATGCAGGAATGTCTACCTCAAGAAGAGTTAAGACAATGGGCAATAAAAGGAAGGAACCAGAGAGACCTAGGAGATATTATTCTTCGAGGTTCCTGTCAAGGAAACATGAAGAACATTATGCTACAGTCCAGGAGAGGCGACTGCTGATGGAGAGAAAAGCCATGTACATCCCTGACTTGGCTCCAAAGTTTGGTTTGAAGATTGAAAGGTGAGGATGGGAGAGACTGACGACATATCCAGCACCAGCCAGTATTGAGTTGGCAAAAGAGTTCTATGCTAACACCTTCCCGAGAGGAGGAGTGTCCGTAGGGAGGTACATGAGCTATGTACGTGGGCACTTGATCAGTTATGATCCTGACACCATTAACGTTTTTCTAGGGACTGAGTAGTCAGGAGAGTAGTGCAGGTATGCTGCTATACTGGGGGAGGCCAGGGATTATGAGGATATGGAGCGAGTAATGTGTATCCCTGGGAGGCATTTTTAGAGAAACCCTAACGGAGCACCGGTGAATATCCTTAGGGCAGATTTAACTCCCCTAGCTAAATACTGGATGGCATTTACTCATGCCAACATTCAGCCATGCTCTCATGTTTTCGATATCACTTTACATCGGATCCTGGTTATTTACTGTATGCTGAGGCAGATGGACGTGAACGTTGGTAAGATTATTACAAGCGAGATTTTGAGCTGCGCCAACACTATGAGCAGCAGGACGCCACTGGGACATTCGTCCCTAATTACATATTTGTGCCAGTAGACGGGAGTGGATACTACAGTTCCACCTTTCGAGAGGCCGAGGAGAGCTATTGATGCCTCATATTTTCATCAGTATTGTAGAGGTGACGAGCCAGCCGGAGCGGTCCCTAGGAGACGTCCTAGGAGGGTAGCAGCGCAGCAAGAGCATGAGCCTGCAAATGCGCCTACATGTCTATGATGGAGGCGAGGATGGAGTCCCTTTGCAGAGGGTAGGTGACCACTGCCGAGATGATCATAGGACTTTATGACCAGCCACCAGTGCACAGGTGGATTATGGATGAGTTCTATAGTGTGATGGCTTGGCCTCAAGGGCAGGCATAAGGTAGTGGGTCCGGGGCAGCTGGGACCTCAAGCGGACAGGATGATGACTAGGAGGATGAAGACTTTGAGGATGCCCAGGAGGAGGAGGAGGAGGATGACTCAGTTGAGGATCTGTGCTGATGGAATCTACTGATGGATGCCAACATTTGGACAAGGATTTTTCTTTTTCTTTTTCTTTGTTCTTTGAATTAGTAGTATAGGTTGAATTTATGTTTGTGTCTATGCTTGGCTTGTACACTGATCTTGATGATGGTTCAATTTTATTGCATGATGAGTTATTTACTACTGATGATTGATTGTGGATGATGATTGAGAATGTGTGAATGTTGATATCCAGGTTGATGGTTCACTAGCTATGTGAACAAATGAGTAAGTAATTCATGATTGTGATTTTGATGCTAAGCAGGATTCATGTGAGAAGTGAGAAAGCATGATTGTGTGAAGTATTGAGCTTCAGAGCTTTATTATTGTGTGTACTGTTTACAGGGAATCATGGATGATATTGACTTAATCTTGATAATTGATTGAATTGCATGTGTATGTCATATGATCAAGGCCATGTTTGGAAAGCCCTTACTTAGCCAAATTTTCACCCAAAGAATTTTAAGTGATATACCCTTTTTGAACCTTGGCCTTAAACAGTATAAAAACCCTTGTTTGAATTGATTTACCTTGAGTTAGGGTTGAAAATAATTATATATGTTGAAAAGGTTCAAGTTTGGGGTTGTATGGAGAAACTAAAAGGCAAAAAGAAAAAGCATTGAGTTCAAAAGATGAAAAAGAAAAATGCATGAGAAAGAAAAGAAAAGAAGAAAAGAGAAAAGCATGTAAAGTGAACTCAATGTAAAATGAAAAAGGGAAAAAGTTGGGAATGAGTGAGATTGGTTAAAAAGAGAGTGTGCTTGAACTTTAAATGATGATTTAAACTCTCTTAACTCAAGGATTTTGTATTCTAGAAAAAGCAATTTTCTTGATAGCCCAGCCACAATACAAGCCTTGGAAAAAGTCCTTGTGAGGACATGTGCATGTAAAGATTTTGATTGTTTTAGATGAATGACAATATTGTTTTATGTGACATGTGAACAGTAGAGAGAAGAGTGACCTCCTAAACACTTGAGAGATTGAGTGAAACACTTGCTTAGTGAGAATTGTTACATCCATATTTATATCTATGCTTAGTTGATTGATCATTCATGAACAAAAACATCTGTTGGGAAAAGATTGATTATGTGAACTAAATTGGACTGAAAGCATGCATACATCTTTGTAGGAATCCACTGAAATTTGAATTGTATAATAACTTGTCATGAGAAAAAGGAGTTTTGAAAAGTGTGAATTATTTGATGAAGAAGTGGAAAGCCAAGTTTTGTTTTGTTTGCTTGAAGACAAGCAAAGTTCTAAGTTTGGGGTTGTGATAATAGTCTAAAAACCATTATTTCAATGCTTTAATTTGATAGTAAAACACACCCTTTATGGCTTAGAATGAGCTCTAATCAAGTAAAACACTTAGTTGAGTCTCTTGAGAGTCAAAAGTTGGTTTTAGAGATATTATGCTTGTTTTGCATTGTTTTGCAGGGTTTTTAGATGAATTAAAGGTGGAAGTGAAGTAAGGTGGACTTAGACCCATGAAAGAAGGAGAAAAATGATGAAAAGAATGGTCAAGCAAGTCGCTGAGCGCCAGAATGGTCTGCTGAGCGATTAGAGCAATTAGAGTGAAACCGCTCAGAGGCAAAACTGACTGCTGAGCGGTCAAAGCGGCACAAGGCAAACCGCTAAGCGGTGAATTTAGGCGCCTGGGTGGTTATCTGTTTTTTTAGCTAGATTTAATCTTTCTGTTATCTTTTTGGGCTTATATATAGCCCAGTGCGAATTAGAAGGGGATTCTTTTGGCAGAGAGAAACATCCAGAGCTATTCCACACACCTTGGAGGAGGTTCCTTGGATGCTTAAGCTCCAATCAACCAAGTTTAGGGTTATTTCTTCCATTCTTTCATCATATTTCATCTAGATTCACCATGATTATGGTGAACTAAACCCTTCGTTGTTGGGGAACAATGTAATCTTTTGAAACTCTCATATATTGAAATTCTTATTTATTTCATATGTTTGTCATATACTTGTTTATCAATTGTTGGGTTCTCATCTATGCTTAATGATTTTATTGTTTAACTCATTCAGTAAAAGATGTTTGTCTTTATCAATATGGGGACATACGGTAATGTCATGAACTGGTGGGAAATTCCTTGGTTATGCCAATATCGCCTAGGGATAGGGGTAGGACGGTCAATTGTAGTTGTTTCCGATCGCATTGCATTATTGGTTACTAGGGGAGGCTAGGGATAGCATGCCGGTAATTAATAATAGGCTCTTTTCACCAAGGGATTGGGTTAAGGGTAAACTAGAAAGTTTGCATGACAATTAGATAAATAAGTGAAGTAAATAAGAAGAGTATATATATGAGAGTGGATAAGATGAAATTGTAAACCCCAACAACACCATTCATCCATAGTTTCTCAAAACCAATTGAATCAACTGCATTTGCAAGTTTATTTTTGTTCTTTGCATATAACCACAATATTTATTCTTTTCTCAAGTCTTACGCGATTTGTTTACATGAAAGTTAAGGCCTAAGAGTCTTTTGGGAAAACGATACTCGGACTTACCCGTTTATATTACTTGATAACGATCTGGTACACTTGTCAGGCACTTAAAATTAGGCTTCTTATATACACCAAGAGGTGGGGGGGGGGGGGTGAATTGGTGTTGATTCAAAATTAAAATCTTTTCGCAATCTTGGTATGAAAAATTCAAAGCTTTTTATCTTTCCTTGAAATGCAAGTTATTGAAAATGTAATGCAGCGGAAAAACGCAGTTGATTGCCTAACAGATATAGTCGGCTGGAAAATAAAGAGTGTAGGGATCAGAAAATTCAAACACTGTTTTTATAGAAGCACCACGCAAACATATAATGGTTGCGGTTTTTACAAAAAGGAATTTATAGAAGCACCACGCAAAAATATAAGTATCCTCTCTAACCCAAAACCAAATATAGTTGCACACATAAAACCAGAATTGCAGTAAGAATCCCCTCTCTTGAATCTGCACCCACATCGAACAATCTTCAACGTGTCACCAACACTCTTCACAGGATGTCAAGCCTATCACAGCAAACTTCACAGGTTGCCAAGCCTATCACAAAAAACTTCACAGGTTGCCAAGCCTACAATAAAAAACCAGCAGTTTTTCGCAGGATGTCAAGCCTATCAAGATTTTAGCATAGTCGAATCCATCAACAATGTATTTGACTGGACTATAACTTTGTCAGAACACATATAAGTTCAGAAGGTGCCTTTGATCTTTTCTTTCAGAAATGTGTAATGATTAAAAACATTTTACCTCACATTTCAATACAAGCATGTTCCACAAATATAACACTCAATCAAGCATAGGAACATACAATGTAATTCAATCAAAACATGTTCAACAGATATGACAAACTTTACAGAATAAGAACATGTAATACTAGAACATATGCACTATTATTAAACACTGAGTTGTCATCATCAAAAACCGGTTTGATATAGAGTTTGTGTTTTCAACAATTTCAACAATCTTCCCCTTTTTTTATGATGCACAACCATGATTAATAAGTCAACCATGTTTGTACAGTTCCATAGCAGACAGAGTAAAACACATATATCAGAAACAATTACACAGTTACTCTGCATATTCAGCAAAAATATCAAGCAGATAAAGTATGATGCAGCAACTCTCCCCATATAGACTTGCTCTCATACACTCATGTAATACTCTCCCCCTTTATGCATTAACAAAAATGGAATGCTCAGATATTTATGCAGTTTCAGAAACAACAGAGATCATCAAAAAGATATGCAATGTATGAAGTACAATGATGCTCTCAAAATCACAAGTTCATCACAAAACAAAGTAAACTCCCCCTAGAATATAGATGTGTGATGAAACAATGTGTAATGTAGTGATACTCCCCTTGTCATTATGCATGAATTTCAAAACCAGTTTGAGTGCACAATGCAGAATATCACAAGTTAATCAACAGATTGAGCACATATTTGTATCATAGTCAAACTATCAATCCACATATATATGCAATGATACAAATATCAACAATCTCATAATATTATCTCAATTTGATTTTTAAACATGATAAGATCAGAGATAATAGCGAAATAAAGATGATTTTAAGCAAACAGTAAAGATAGAATCAAATTCCAAAATTGGAATTGTTAACCCATATAGACGCAGTCGAATGCATTAAATCATCAGTCGAATGCCTTGCTTTGTGGTTGTTGAATTCCAAATGTAAATCCTCAAAGCAATGTCCTTCCTACAAAACCTTTCACAAGCCTTTTCTAGATCAAGCATAGTGGTTAAGCAAGAATTAAATCAATTGAATATAGAAGTTAATCTATAAAAATGCATGATAGTTATAGCATAATTGACTTCAATCAGAATAAAGTCAAATCAATCAGGCAGATAATCAGAATTCATTCAACCAGATTAAGTAAATGGATTGATTCAAACTACTGATTTTCATTTCCTTGGTTAACTGATATTACATTTGATAAGGACAACAAGGAAATACAAACAAAACATTAGAATCATCAAAAGATGGCTTTCTAAGCCATTCTACAAAATGAAGAACCTAGCTTTAGACTTGACACTCTTTTAATTTTTCTTTCGCTTCTTATTAATAAAGGTTTTGAGAATCATGTCACTTGTATTGTTTTCTGATCTTGTTTCTTCACTATCATCATTGCTTCTTTGAGATGATTTTCCAGAGGAGCTAGCATCTTCAAAATTTTCATGTCCTTGGTTGTTGTTTTTCTGCTCACAAATCCACCTTTTAATCTTAGCTAGTTCTTGCAGAACAATCCTTTCAAATTCATTTCTTCCTTTGTACTGGTTTAATCAAGAGGATGATGGTGTGTTATTGTCAGCAGAATTTTCATCTTTGTATTTCCATCCTTCTGAGGTTTTCTCCATGTGCATTAAATGAAGAACAGTTTTGTCCATAAGACTTGAACCTTGATATTGTTCACTTGACTCACCAATGCATTCCACACCACAGTAAATCAGTATTTTTGAAATGAAAACACAGTAAGGTAACTTTCCTGATTCTGATTTTGTAAATTTTAGCATGTTATCAGAAATTGTAGCAGGCCAGTCCACTTGAATATTCTCCTTTAAGGCTTTCAGTAGTTGTTAACATTCTGGCAAGTGTACCAGATCGTATCAAGTAATAATAAATGGTAAGTCCAAGTATCGTTTTCCCAAGAGACTCAAGGCACTAAACTGTTGTGCTTTTGCTTAACCAATCAAGACTTTAAGAACAAAATATTTTGGGGTTTTTCTGAATTTAAAGTACGGAAAAATAAATATGAATGCAATTTGATCAATTGAGGTTAAACACAAAAGTGGACGGATGATGTTGATAATATGAGATGGATTTGTTGCTAGGGTTCAGATTTCACCCAATCACTCAAGCAAACAAAACAAAACTTGGCTTTCTACTATTTCCTCCAATGGTTCAACACTCCTAAAATACATGACAAGAACTACTCAATTTCAGACCTTCAGTGAAATCAAATCAAGATGCATGCGTGCTTTCAATTTAATTCAGTTCACATATTTCTTAACAGATGTTACACTTTATGAATGACCAATCCACTAAGTAAAGATATAAGCATGAAATTTAGCAATTCTCACTAAGCAAGTGTTTCACTCAATCACTCAAGTGTTTAGGGTGTCACTCTAACTCTCTATTATTCACAAGGCACATGAAACAACATTGCCATTTATCTCAAACGATCAAAATCTTCACATGCAAATGCCATCACAAGGACTTTTCCAAGGCTTGTATTGAGGTTAGGCTAACACTAAAAATTGGTTTTTCTGGAATGCAAAATGCTTGAGTTAAGAGAGTAATCATATTGTTCAAACTTTATGCACAACTCCCTTTCTCACCAATCTCACTTATTCCCAACTTCTTCCCTTTTTCTTTTATTTTTACATTGAGCTCATTTCCATGCTTTTCCTCTTTTCTTTTCTTTTTCTCATGCATTTTTCTTTCTCAACATTTGAGCTCAATGCTTTTCAATGCCTTTCAAATTCCCTCATACAGCCCTAAACTTGAACCTTTTCCAGACATACAGTTAAGCTCAACCAAACTCAAGGTAAAGAATTTCAAAACAAAGGTTCTCATACTGTTTAAGGCTAAGGTTCAAAAACGGGTATAAGATTTCAAGTACTTTGGGTAAAAATTTGGCTTAGAGAAGGGTTTTCAAAAATGGCCTTGATCATATGACATTCACATGCGATTCAATCAATCATCAAGATTAAGGCAATATCATTAATGTTTTCCTGTGAACAATACATACAACAATGAAAACTCTTGAGCTCAATACCTCACACCACATGTTTTCTCACACATCATTCGTTCATACACCCTGCTTAGCATCATAACCACAATCATAATTCATCACACATTTGTTCACATAGTTAGTGAACTTTTTCACTGGATATCAACATGCAACACAACTCACTTATCATCCACGTCCAATCATCATTGAATAGACTTATCATGCAAATTGTTAAGTCAAACATTTTCAGAAAAGTATTCAAGCCAAACATACACACTGAAAATAAAAGTTCAACCTATTCTAAGAATTCAAAAATGCAAAAGTAAGAGAGAACCTAGGTTGCCTCCTAGTAGCGCTTGTTTAACGTCACGAGCCTGACCCAAACCTGTCTAGCACTTATCAGTAAATGCATACCTTTCCAACACCCATCAGTAGGTGTACCTTCATGTATCCTTCGGTAGATACCTGAATCCTCTAGCATCCCTCAATAGATGTTATCCCAGTAGCATTCATCAGTAAATGTCGTTAGCGACATCCATTAGTAGATGTTGTAGAAGCATCCATCAGTAGATGCTATAATACTGCCATCAGAAGCAACACATAACCAAAATAAAATAAAATAAAATCAAATCAAATCAAATCAAATCAAATCAAATCAAATCAAATTAAATCAAATCAAATTAAATCAAATCAAATCAAATCAAATGAAATAAAATAAAATAAATAGAATAAAATCAAATCAAATAAAATAAAGTCAAATAAAATAAAATCAAAACGAAATAAAAGATAAAAAATTCAGAAACTGGATTGCCTCTGTCAACACCCAATTTCGTCCAGGTGACTAAATAATAAGACTTGTTTTTATTTTTGTTTTTTCTTCTCTATCTTATGTTAGTTATACTTTATTTTATTTTATATATACTTTTATTTCATTTTCCTTATATATTACTTTATTTTGATTCTATTTTTTATTTTACGTGATTGTATATAATTATGTTACGTCATTATTCTAATTTTTACGTTAGTTTATTGTATTTTATTTAGTCTCTTTTAAAGAAAAAAAATCAAAAACAAGTGAGACGCAAGATCAGTTCTTTC
>NW_014542360.1:4848-15129 GCF_000741045.1 Vigna radiata var. radiata | reverse complement strand
TCGAAAGAAACACCTTACCATCACCAAACATTGGAGACTCTAAGCCATCACCGATCATCACTACTTGGTAGGAAGGGACCTCACGGCCAGAGGAGGGGAGAGCCATCTGCCTTCATCAGTTTCTTTCACCCTTTCTTTTAAAGCAGCGGAGGTAAGTTGTCGTGTCTAAGCTTGGTTGTATGTGAATGCATGCTCCTCTATTACATCTCATGTCTCTGTTACATGTCTGGTTATGAATGTAATGCATGGTTGTGTTCTTTGAGATATAATATGTTAATCAAAGCTATACAAAATGTAATTTCAGTAAATCCCATCAGACTTAAATAACAATAGAGACTAAGTTTTGTTCCCCAACGAATCCATTTCCTGTCGGCACTGGAACAAATCCAAGAAACAAATAAAGTTTTATTAAACAAAAAGGAAAACATGTAAAACCTTATCAACGTGAGATCCCAACCCAAAATAGAATGTGTGTAATAGACTAGAGTGCATTTGAGAATAAAAGAGGAGATTCACGTGGTGATCGTCGCAGCTATGCGATTGGAGTTCGTGTTGACTTTCGGAGGCGCGGTGGTTGCTCACGGTGGTGGTCCGACGAGGGGTTGGTGTTCCTGCGGCGGTGGCTCACGAAAAACGATAATGTTTCTGGTGCAGGCAACACCATCGGCAATGACTGTTGGTAGGCCAAGGAGGTGTGCGGCGGCGCTAGTCTGGAACCATGGATCTACTTGGACAATGAAGCCAGCCTAACCTTGGTTCTACGCGGAAGAAGAAGAGAACCCTAAATGCTTTCTGATTTGGAAATAAAAAAAAGGCCTAAGAGTTGGGCCAAACAGATCCCGTGCCACCCTGCATTGCATTGCTGCACCCTAATCTTTACGGGTTTGGTCTAGACACACTCCCGGTTTTTTATCTTTGCGCCTCTAGTTTTATTAAAGTGGGTGTTATTATATTATTTTATGCTTTTGTTTTCTATCTTAGTCTTTTTACTGCACGTGACCCTGTATGATAACCTCATCCTTTTTGTTTTATTTGGCTTTTGCACACGGTCACTTCTCTACCAAAAGTATCCAATGAAAAAATAAAAAACATAAAAAACGAAAAAGAGAAGATAAAATTATAAAGTTAAAAAGATTGTTTTAGGATTCCCGACATCATCGTTGCAAATAAGTACATAAATTTTAAATCTTTAGTGTTTTATTATATAAATTATAAGATTATATAACATAATAGGCTAATTTTTTTTTAATTATTTAATAACTACAATGTAAATTTAATTTGTTTCGATTTAGGTTTTTTTTTAAACGTAAGTAGTATTTTTATTTATTTTTTTATTTTTTTATTTTTATATTTTTGTTTTAAATACTTATGCCAAACAAACATGGTAAATAATAACATTGTTTCATTTCAAATAATCCGTAAATATCACTTTTATTTTCACATTAAATTCTTTCGTAATTATTGTTACTATTTTTATAATCTATAGGTAAATATTATTTTCATATTACAAAAATCCCAAAAATTGAAAAATAAAAAGTAAATAATATAAAGTAAAAATAATAAAAAATGTATTTTAAAGGTTAAAGCACATGTGTGATCGCACGCATCGTCCTTGTGCTAAAACATTTTCTTCTTTTCTCTAAAAATAATAAAATAAAAATGTTTTAAAGGTTTAAGCACGTGTGTGATCGCACGCATCGTCCTCGTGCTAAGACTTTTTCTCCTTTCATAAAAATAAAATAAAAATGTTTTAAAAGTTTAAGCACGTGTGTGATCGCACGCATCGTCTTCGTGCTAAGACCTTTTTCCCTATTTATAAAATAAAATAAAATTTGTCTTAAAGGCTTAAACACGTGTGTGATCGCGCGCATCGTCCTCGTGCTAAGAACCTTTTCTCTGTTTTTATCAAATACCGAAATAAATATTTTCAAACAACAAACATTCTCTCGGCCAGAACTACGTAACCCTGATTTCTCACTTTGAGAATACGTAGGAGCAAGGTCAATCCTTGTCGGGCACAAAAAATAAAAAAATATATTTTGTTCCTTTAAAATTTTCTTTTTTGGGATAGTTAAACATTTTGCAAACCACATCTTTATTCGCGTGTTTAATTAAAGGTGCTGCCTTCGGGCAGGCGTTGTAGGGTGCTAATACCTTCCCTATACGTAACTGACTCCCGAACCCAATCTTTGGTTTTCGTGGACCGTGCTTTATCATTTTATGGTTTTTCTGTAGTTTTTCAGAATAAACTATGGTGGCGACTCCAAAACATTTTGCAAAACTTGTTTTCGTTTTGAATCGTCGTCCCGTCGCGATTCCGGTTGCGACAGTTGGCGACTCCACTGGGGACACTAGAGAGTCAAGCCATTTAATTAGATGCACGAATTCAATGTGTTTTTTTTTTCTTTATGTTTTTCTTCCTCTTTTCTTTATCTATGTTGATGTTTGAATGATTGCATGTGAATTGTTGTATATTGAACCCTAGGGTAGAAAACATGTCTATATCTGCCTGGGATTTTTCTGGTTGTTTTGCAGGTGAGGGTTCGGGGTATGCATATTCATCCTCCCTTCACACACACTTTATGCATATCATGAGTGGGGCCCTATACCTGGGTCTGAGTGTAACTTAGAATTAGAGGAGTTGTGTAGCGGTGTCACTCTGGGATGTACTTCCTGTCTGGCTATCGTGAGAACTTCAGCTAGAGTCTGTTCTCTTCATTTGTGTCTTCGCATCTAGTTGATTACTCGACTGTTGTGGAGACGCTGTGAAGAGGGCCATAACTCTAGTGACCATTGATTTTTAGGCTCAAGGAACCATCCTTGTGAGATTGCATATACTAGACCTTGAATCTTAAGCGTCGAACCTTCTTCATGTTTCGCTTGATAAAATCACGCATCTTGTGCATATCTTGAGTCACTTGTCTTTCTTGCGAATCGTCAAAACTCATTTTTTTTCAAAAAAAATGATAAATCAAAAACAAAAGTTGTAGTGTCAGACTTTTTCGAGGTCAAATATTTAATCAAAAATAACAATTTGACATTTTTCTCAAGACTTTTGTGCACATCTTGCTTCAAGACCTTCACCCTTCACTTTTCCAAAACAAAGGATCTTTCCCAACAAAAATTGTCGCTACCCTCAGTTACAAAGTAAACCTTTGCACAAGGGTAGATTGGCCTAACCAAAAGTTTTCTCGCTTGCGTTAGTAAGGTGATCCCTGAATCCATTGGGACAAAAAAAAAACAAGAAGAAGCATTCCACTAGATTGAAAACGTGAAAGGGCAATCTAGAAAGGAAAAAGCAAAAAAAGAAAGAAAGAAAGAGAAAACGAATCATGTTGAGGTCGTCTAGTCGCAGAATTAATCTTTGGAAAATAAAGCAATCAGAATTTGAAATGATGTGTGGCCTTCTTTCTTTATCCAAAAAGCAAAAATTATATCCATTGTCACCCCGTTTGAGCCTAAAATAAATTCTTTTTCAAATTTATCCCCAAGCAAGGGTTGTCATCAGGCAGGAGTCAACTCATGATACAAATAAAGAGTACTCAATGATTAAACGAAGAGAATTCATCAAGATTGAACAAAAAATGCACAAAAAAAAAAACAAAAAAAAAATCACAAAGTGATGTTGAGCAAAAAGAATGAAAATCGAAGTTCAAGAAAAAACCAAAGTGCTCAAAAAGTCAAAAAATTGATGCAATACTTAGATGATAACCTTTATTTCAAAATATATAACCAAACAAACATTCATTTGGGCCTTTATATCCTTTTCTTAAATACCTTTTAGCCCCTAGCCACATTACAAGCCTAATAAAGTCCACGCAGATTGAATAATGATTGCTCAAATTTTTATAAAGCTTAATTTTACGATAAGGCACAATGAATTTCAATGTGTCGTAAAAAAAAAAAAGAGGTTGAAAATGAATGAATGAAAAAGAAAAAGGTAATGTCTCAAGAAAAGGGGATCTCCTTGCAGCCCAGCCAGAAGCAAAAAAAAAAAAGCAAAAAAAAAGTCAAACTAATTGGGGCCAACCTTGTTAGCCGATCCTTTTCATGCCCACCGCCTCTTTCAAATAAAACCCTATGCCAAACAAAAAAAATGGGGCAACTTTGTGAGTATCACACGAGTTTTTCATCAATCCATAATCAAATTGGGGCAGCTTTGCACGTTTCACTTGATTTTTTCACCCTAATATTCACAGATCCAAACCTTATGTTCATTTTCCCTAACACCAAGCTAGGGCACACTTTGGGTATCTCGTGTTCCACCTTGACACTCTTATATTACATCTTCGTCGAGGAGAGTGTGAGGAATGATGTGCCCACATGACTATCACATTCCCTTTCCGAACCCTTCTAAACATCTCTCATTTTTCCCTTGCCCAAATTCAAGCATGTGTGCACTGATGTCTTGGAAGAAAAAGTCAAAATGTAATAATCTCAAAGTTAGACCTCTGGATGTATGACATTCCTCACTTTCAAAAAAATTGAAAATAAAGACCAGTTTGATGATTTCAAGTAAGACAATTGACTCAGGCGAAAAAAAAAAGAGAAACATAAAACAAAACAAATGTTTTTTCATATGTGCATAACATAAGTTGCCATCAATCAATCAAAAAGAAAATCTTTCGGATCAAAACCCTCTTCACTCCTATGAATGGTTTTCGAATTCTTCTTAAAAAATACAAAAAGAGTAGCATCAAGATTTTAACACTTTGTAATTAAGGGTTTCAACACCCTGATGTCTTTTCGAAAATCAAATTTCTGTCGAAAATTACAAAAAAAAACAATTCAAAAGTTATAAATTTCAAAATTTCAAGGGTCCACCTCAAATCATTCATAGGGTTGGTACACCCTTTTCACGAGGTTAGTACACCTCACATCATTTGTCTGCAGGGTTGGTACTAGGGATGGCAAAAAAATTTGTGCCCGCGGGTATCCGCGGATTAAACCCGTTGTGGATAGTTGGTACGCGCGGGTACCTATTACCCACGGGTAGCGGGTAGCGGGTTTTTTAATACCCGCTTCTTATCGGGTCAGGTTCGGGTTTTACATTATCCATACCCGCAGGTACCCGTTACCCGCTCAGAAGTTGAAATTACATGTTTGTCCTTAGTTTAAATTAGGTTTTATGATGTTGTTATGTATTCTGCTTCTTTTCATCTGCACGCCTCTTTGTAGCTCCGCCTCTTTGTAGCTCCAACACCGTGCCTCTTTTGCAGCTCTAGATACTCAAAAAATTTCTCCCGATTAGGACGCACAATGTAATGCTCTTCTATACCTCTTCTAATTACCCTTTTTCGGTAGGGTTTTGGGTTTGGGGATGAAATGGATTTTTGTGTTTGGTTTGTTTGGGGGTTTAGGTTACTTTGTGTGTTTGGGGGTTTCGTAATGCCTGGAATATTCATGCTGCAATTGTAGAGCTAGAAGAAGCAGAGAATCGGTTTGGGGTTTCGCATAGAAGAAAATTGATGCCAAGTTTGCTGCTGGCCTCTTAGCATCCAAGGAAGCACAAAAGGAGATTTTAAATTCTGAGCTACGATTGTTATTGCTGATTACTGAAATTATAACCTTTGCTCTGCATCCTTCTCTTCCTCACTAGAAAAGTCTCTCCTTTCACTGCAATGTATATCATTTTTTGAGCCCTCTCCAAGGCAACTCTTTGACTGTTTATTAGCTGAAAATTTCCTCATATAAGACCAATTACTCTTAAACCCACATGAAGTTGCGTGCTGAAAAATAAGCCTCGCAATCTTGCCCAAGGATTTAAAACAGCACAAACATTTAAAAGTTTACTTCTTGTATGCCATAGTTTGTCACTCATTCAATAAATTAGAGATTTACTTGTTGAAGAAGATTGAGCCTGTCATGCCATAGTTGAATTTCTCTTTAGAATNTTTGATGTAGTAACTCATTTTAAAACAGCATAAACATTTATTATATCTTAGAGTAAATATGTGGGTCTCGTTTCATATTAACAGCANAAACATTCCACTGTTATGAATATAATCACCCATTAACCTTATTCAAGTGCATTTTAANTTTTCATAGTTGGATTTTGATTAGTTTATTAAATTAAAAAACAAAAATTTTGTTATAAAGAAGTTTATTAAGAAAAGAAACCATACGTACTAAAGAAAAATGTGTATGAATCCGTATAAGTACTTTGGACCACAAACTTTGATGAGGCCAGCTACTTAGCATTTGTTGAGATGCGCATGCAATGAGACTCTTCTGTTCAACTCAATTAAATTCACAGACAGATATAGAGGTAAAGAATCAGTGAAATAGCTGGAAAAGAACAGTGCAGCTTCATTAAGAGCAATGGCTTGGGTGTACTGGGGTCAAATATAACTTCTTTATCCCAAAGAGCAATGGCTTCTCTAAAAATATATTTAGTCAACGTATGTTGGACTTAGAATAAGGTTGTTTGTATTGAGTGCTTTGAAGTATTCTTAAACAGCTATTATGTGTATATTACGAAAAACTGGATGGAAAATTATGCAGATGCTTTACCTTACAGCATTTCAGAAGAAGTGATCCTTAACATTCATACAATTATCCCCTTTATAGGTTCCACACCAAACTGCACAAAGATCATTTGACAGTCGCAAGGTATGTTTACACATTGTAGTTTTGGAACTCATTAGTCTTTATCATATATTTCCTTCTCTTTTGTATAACTTCTGTAAAAAGTTATCTAAATAGTTAGAGTAGATAATATGTTATAGTCTTTAAGAGAAACATATGATTAAGAACAGTTAGAGTAGATTGTTCTGTTTTACTGCAGTACTTTTAGGCTAGTGTAGGGGCATTTTCAGATTTTGGTTTTATAATTCTAGAGCTAATTTTGAGAATGGTTTCTAATGGTAAATTTAGGTTTGTTAGCATAGTTATGACAATGTTTTGGTCATTTTAGCATTAGAACAGTTTTAAAATTTTTTGATTGAGATATTAATAACACTTCCCTGAGAATCCAAATCATAGCAGTACAAAGTGGTTTTCCCATGCATAAAAAATGTCAATATGCCTCATTAGTCTCTCCAATTATGAGCAAAGTTTTAAATATTTTTAATGTTCATAATATGGATTAGTTCTAAACTCTATTTATAATGTTGCAGACATGTTTGCAGACAATGATATTGTTTGTTCTCTACTTCTCTTAATCATTTAAATTATTTTATCATATATTTCCATCTCTTCTGTATTACTTTTATAAAAATTATCTAAATATGATTCCTCATTTTAACTCTTAGTATATAGTTGACATTTTGGCCTGCCCGATTTTGTATAAATCATTTTAATCTAATTTTATTAATAGTGTCACTTTGTCATTGATTGATGACTTTATTTGTATTTATTTGTTTCAGGAATTAAGTGGTCAAAATCAAAATGTGGAAGAACAAGCATGAATCTTGAAATGTTATTTTTAGAACAACTAGTTGAATTTAAGTTTTAATTTGTATCAATTTGAATTAATTTCAATTGTTTTTGCTATTAATTTGTATTAATTTGAATTTAAGTTTTAACTTTTATTTACTTATCCAAGGGCTTTTCTTGAATATATGTTTGAAATATTATTTGCATTTTCTTTGCAATTTAATTTGAATTTTTTCATTTAAAAACTTATAAAATATTTTATTTTAAATATTCACGGGTTGAAAACGGGTATCCAACGGGTACCCGCGGGTTGAAAAAAATCCGCGGGTTTTTTTAAGGCGGGTATCCAGCGGGTAGCGGGGCGGGTAGCGGGTACAATTTTACCCAGCGGGTCGGGTTGCGGGTAGGCACTATCCGTGCCCGATCCGACCCGTTGCCATCCCTAGTTGGTACACCCTCCGCGAGGTTAGTACACCTCACATCATTCATCCGCAGGGTTGGTACACCCTCCACGAGGTTAGTACACCTCACATCATTCACCCATAGGGTTGGTACACCCTCCACGAGGTTAGTACACCTCACATCATTCATCCATAGGGTTGGTACACCCTCCACGAGGTTTGCACACCTCATTTATCCTAAGCCAAGTTTTATCTGTACCTTTTATTTTTCTTCTGCAATACTGACCCTCTACAAGACAATGGTCAAATCCAGGTTTTAATTTTGTTATCGGCCCACTGCTTCGCAATGGTCAAATTTAAGTTTTTTCTTCTGCGATATTGACCTTCAGTTAGACAATGGTCGATTTCTTTTTTACTTTATGGCACTCTTCATTAATTTTTGTTATCATATCTACTTGGATTGATTTTTATTCTTTCTCTCTTGAAACCCAGACAAAATTAATGTTCTATCTTTATTTAGCTTTTACTTAGATAATACAAAAATATCAAATTTTCATATTATCCAGTAATATCTAAGTAAAGAGGGGCAGTTGTCAATACCCAATTTCGTCCGGGGGACTAAATAATAAGACTTGTTCTTATTTTTGTTTTATTTTATTTTTTTTCTCTATCTTATGTTAGTTATACTTTATTTTATTTTATATCTACTTTTATTTCATTTTCCTTATATATTACTTTATTTTGATTCTGTTTTTTATTTTACGTGATTGTATATAATTATGTTACTTATTATTCTAATTTTTACGTTAGTTTATTGTATTTTATTTAGTCTCTTTTAAAGAAAAAAAATCAAAAACAAGTGAGACGCAAGATCAGTTCTTTCCGCAAAATATCACATTCCACGACAAAAATCTTTACACATTANTGCANTCNGATANCAAGTAACTGCAATCGGATACCAATTAGCTGCAATCAGCTACAAAAGGGGANGNGATATTTAAATTGTTTNCTTAATCGATCCAATTNAAACATAAAAAGAAGAAAGAAACAAGGAGGAAATTCTCGGGGAATACGCCTTGACCATCCAGAAAGGAAACAGAGAAATGAAATAAAGGGACGTTTTTCTGGGGAGGGAAATCAGTTTCCTAAAAAATCCGACGAGACTGATTATTGAGGATATTTGATTTCCTTTATCACGCCTGAGAGAATTGGGGATCATATATTATTCACCATCACAACAACCAAAAGGGGGGAACATCATTCATCGAAAGAAACACCTTACCATCACCAAACATTGGAGACTCTAAGCCATCACCGATCATCACTACTTGGTAGGAAGGGACCTCACGGCCAGAGGAGAGGAGAACCATCCGCCTTCATCAGTTTCTTTCACCCTTTCTTTTAAAGCAGCGGAGGTAAGTTGTCGTGTCTAAGCTTGGTTCTATGTGAATGCATGCTCCTCTATTACATCTCATGTCTCTGTTACATGTCTGGTTATGAATGTAATGCATGGTTGTGTTCTTTGAGATATAATACGTTAATCAAAGCTATACAAAATGTAATTTCAGTAAATCCCATCAGACTTAAATAACAATAGAGACTAAGTTTTATTCCCCAACAAATCCATTTCCTGTCGGCACTGGAACAAATCCAAGAAACAAATAAAGTTTTATTAAAAAAAAGGAAAACATGTAAAACCTCATCAACGTGAGATCCCAACCCAAAATAGAATGTGTGTAATAGACTAGAGTGCATTTGAGAATAAAAGAGGAGATTCACGTGGTGATCATCGCGGCTGTGCGATTGGAGTTCGTGTTGACTTTCGGAGGCGCGGTGGTTGCTCACGGTGGTGGTCTGACTAGGGGTTGGTGTTCCTGCGGCGGTGGCTCACGAAAAACGATAACGTTTCTGGCGTAGGCAACACCATCGGCAGTGACTGTTGGTAGGCCAAGGAGGTGTGCGGCAGCGCTAGTCTGGAACCATGGATCTACTGTGGACAATGAAGCCAGCCAAACCTTGGTTCTACGCGGAAGAAGAAGAGAACCCTAAATGCTTTCTGATTTGGAAATAAAAAAAAGGCCTAAGATTGGGGCCAAACAGATCTCATGCCACCCTGCATTGCATTGCTGCACCCTAATCTTTACGGGTTTGGTCTAGACACACTCCCTGTTTTTTATCTTTGCGCTTCTAGTTTTATTTAATTGGGTGTTATTATATTATTTTATGCTTTTGTTTTCTATCTTAGTCTTTTTACTACACGTGACCCTGTATGATAACTTCATCCTTTTTGTTTTATTTGGCTTTTGCACACGGTTACTTCTCTACCAAAAGTATCCAATGAAAAAATAAAAAACGTAAAAGACGAAAAAGAGAAGATAAAATTATAAAGTTAAAAAGATTGTTTTAGGATTCCCGACATCATCTTTGCAAATAAATACATAAATTTTAAATCGTTAGTGTTTTATTATATAAATTATAAGATTATAAAACATAATAGGCTAAT
>NW_014542360.1:0-3088 GCF_000741045.1 Vigna radiata var. radiata | reverse complement strand
GTCCAAGCCCAGCAGACAACCGCCCAACGTCACACTTATGCCGCCCGACGGTTTCCCCTTAATAGTGCCACTGCCCGGCGCTAGGGGTCCACCGCCCGGCGGTTGGCCTCTAATCGCAAATCCGCCCGACGTCTACGCCTGAGTGTCAGACAATGCCTTCTCCTCGCATTTGGCCGCCCAACGGTGAATTTTACCGCTGGGCAGTTCCTAGACTCACTACTACAAAATTAGAGATAGATAGCGCTCAATAGATAGCGCTTTTTTTAAAAAGCGCTATCTATTGAAATGCAGAACTATAGATAGCGCGTTTTGAAAAAAAACGCTATCTATAACTATGACAATAGATAGCGCTTGTTAGAAAAAATGCTATCTATAACTATTAAATATTAAGTTTTTTAATTAATAATTTAAATTACGCTAATAGATAGCGCCTGTGTAAAAAAATGCTATCTATGAAAGTGAAACAGTTACCCTTTTTTTAAAATATGTGATTTATTTGCACACAATAGAAAGCATATTCTAAGATACACGCTATCTTTGATCATTAAAAATATTTCAATTCGCGGTTCTTCTTCGAGTCTATCTGCGTCTTCGATTTTCTTCTTCGCGCTTCTCCTACGAGGGTATGCATATTTGATTTCTGCTTCGCACTTCTATTACAAGGTTATATGCGTGGTTGATTTCTGCTTCCCAGTTCTGCTACGAGGTTGTAATAGTTTCAGCTATTACTCACCGGAATCTGTCTCGTGTGGCTCTCTCGTCTCTGCTCTGTTCCAAGTGCCGTTTTCATCCGTGCGTTCTGTGTCAAGCTAGGGTTTTCCTTCGATTCAAGGCTGCCATTTTAGGTATCTCATTCCCTCTTCCACCTTCTCTTCTCTCTTTCTTTTCTTCCTTGCCCTATTTTCACGAAAACGCGTTTTCCATCAGGTCTTGATCGCGTTACTGAAGCATTTGTTTTCGAGCTGTGTTGGTGTACTGGGTGTAAGATATTTGGTCGTGCACTGGGTTTAAGAGCCCGTTCTCGCTCGCGTCAATTCTAGGGCAAACGTGAGGGAGAACAACACTACTGTGGTGAGTCATCTCCCTTATTGAAATAAAATTCTGGAATTGAACATGTTAGGTTTTATATGATGCTATGTACTCTTACGCTCCTTCAATTGCAATTGGAAGAAGAGTCCAATACAATTTCAGGGGTTTTCTATGTTTCAGTTTGGAATACTCTATTTCAATTGTTTTAGCGTGGAATACGTTTTTTATTTCTGAAAAGTAATTTAACATTGTAATTGCAACCTTGGAATTGGGTTTCCTTCTCATTTGGTGCCTCCATTTGTATCAAGTGTTTGTGTATCTAACTGATATCTATCCACAGAAACAAATAAGAGAATAATAAATCTATAAGATTAGGATATTTAAGACTTTCCTAACCTTGAATAAGTCAAGCAATATTAGCATAATGATTATTCTTATTCGGTGTAGCATGATACACGAGTGTTTTTGGTGATCTCATTATAACCAAATGAAAATTCTTGGTTATCTCATTGCATTATCTACTGTATTTAGATATGGATTTTGTTGCTTCAACCTAATCACTGTTTGGTTATTGAGTGACAATATTTTATTTGTTTTGGTGCGNTATGGCATTTTATACTGTCATTTTATGGTTCTTGAATTTTGAAACTGAGTTTAGATTATTTTATAGCATTGATTTCAAGTAATTGGCCACTGTTAATTTTTTGGAGGCATTGGCTTCTTCATGTGGTGAGTTTTACATTTGTAGATAGAGTTTTTTCTTTTGTAGATGTGTTGAATGTGGTTCTGTTTCAGTTCTCAGTTTTTGTCTTTAATGTGAAGGCTTTTGTCATTTCTATATTGCTAGATCAATAAATAGCTTATTCGCNCTCTACTACTCATTAAATTTAACAGCCTTCAGGTTCAGGGTTTCAACTTTCAACATCATTTAGACACCTCTGTCTTGCTTCTGTTGTTTTTTGTCTGGGAGAAAACCATTTTTCTGGTAGAGTTTAACTTAATCTTGTGTGCCATAATCATAGTCTCCCTACATCCTGGGTTAAGTTGCAAGCAAACTGTATAGCTTCGTGGCACCTGATTTATGTCATGTCCACCATAGCCTAACAGTTATGTAGCTGACCTGGCAAATAGAATAGCACAGATAAAATAGAGGCAGTTATAGACAGGATAGTGACACTGCAGACGATTACATAGAAGCGCTTTAAACAAATGTCAGGACCCTTTTGGGGTTCATTTTATGGATTTATTTCATTGTCAAAAGATTGCAGAGTAGTCAGTAGTGAGTTTGTGCCACTATAATGCCGGTGTACCCATCTGCACTAGAAGGTTGCATGCACCTTTGGGTTGTGGCTGTTGTGTTGTGCATGTGGCCAAAATCATGGTTGTTCGTGCTGTTTTCAGAGGTATGTGATGTGATATAGGTTTAACTAAGGCTTCGCTATCTGGGTAGTTTAGGTGTTGTTTTTGTGGTTTAGTGATTTTAGCCCACTTGTCAACTTTCTGTCTTCTATATCTATTTATGGAAGAGATTCTAGTGAGTGTTGGAACAATTGGCTCTAGAATGGAGGGTTGAATGGAGTCTAGACTTTTCACGTAGAGAACTAGACTAGATCGTGTAATGAACAGGCAGAACAAACATGACAGTATTTTACACTGGTTTATCCAAACTTATGAGCTGTATCTAATTCTCTCTCCAGAGGTTCCATTAACAAATAATTGATTACAACCAAGTAGACTAACCACTCCTAGATTACAAACTAGTACACAAACTACTCCCAGTTATATCCTAATCTCCTTTCAAGATCAAGTACTCTCTAAAGAAAATAACACTCTTAGAGAGAGCACAATTAAGTCTCATTGGGTATAACAATTACAGAGGTTCATCTGATGATATAAATAATTGTTGAAGCTGTTCTATTCTTCATCTTCATCTTGATTATGGTAAGACTAGATCTTTACTGATCTTTAAAGATAATGTTCTAATTTGAATCTTCAAAGTTTTTGTTCCTCGATTTTGCTTATAAACAATTTGAATATAGTTTGCATATATAGCAGTTAA
>NW_014542359.1:910850-912990 GCF_000741045.1 Vigna radiata var. radiata | reverse complement strand
AAATTAGTGAACATCTTGTATGTGATGGTTTCCTAAGATGCTATACAACATGGATATGGCACGGCGAAGAAATGCACTTTCCGACTCACTCTCAAACTAAAAATGTTATTGATTCCACTATGGAAGAAGATCGACCGGATGAAGACAAATTAGAGGACATGATCCGCGATGTTGGCGTAGAAATTTTTTCCAAAGCTCATGTGTATGACACGATGTCAACTGATGCGGAAACACCTTTGTATGTTTCTTCAACTAAGCTCACACGTTTGTCAGCGGTGTTAAGGCTCATGAAATTGAAGGCGAGCAACGGATGGATTGACAAGAGTTTTACAGATTTGTTGACATTGTTGAATAAAATGCTACCAGATGGAAATACACTACCCATTCGTAATTATGATGCGAAGAAAATTTTGTTGAGAAACAGGTAGGCTTCGTTTTACACCAAGAGGGGGGGGGGTTGAAATCGTGCTGTTTCAGAAAAAAAATCTTTTCGCAATCTTTAATGAAAAGTATAAGGCTTTTTGATCTTTCTTGAAATGCAAGTAATGAAAATTTCTATGCAACAGAAAAACGTAGTTGAAGANCAAGAATTGTGTGCTTTGACTGGCTGATCAACCTGCACTTTAGGTGTCTGTCTCGTGATCAGTGTTTCTCAATCTTGTGAACTATTATCTTTTTGGCTTATATATAGCCCCAGTGCGAATCCAAACTCAATCTTTTGGCAGAGAGAAACGTCCAGAGNTGTTCCTCACACTTTGGAGGAGGTTCCTTGGATGCTTAGGCTCCAATCTACCAAGTTTAGGGTTATTTCTTCCATTCTTTCATTGTATTTCATCTAGTTTCACCATGATTATGGTGAACTAAACCCTAGGTTGTTGGGGAACAATGTAATCTTTTGAAACTCTCTTATATCAAAATTCTTATCTTNTTTATATGCTTGCATATGCTTATCTTTATCAATTGTTGGGTTCCNTACCTTTGCTTAATGCTTTTATCGTTTAACTCATTCGGTAAATGTTGTTTGTCTTTATTGATACGGGAACGTACCGTAATGTCATTAANTGGGGGAATTCCTTGATTATGCTAATACCGCCTAGGGATAGGGGTAGGACGATNAATTGTATTTTGCTTCTGTTTATCATGTATTTTTAATTACTAGGGGAGGCTAGGGATAGCAAGCCGGTAATTAGTAATAGGCTCTTTTCGCCAAGNAATTGGGTTAAGGGTAGACCAAGAAAGTTTGCATGACAATATTATAAATAAGTGAATTAGATAAGAAGAGTAGATATAAGAAGGTGGATAGGATGAAATTGTAAACCCTAACAACTCCATTCATTCATAGTTTCTTTAGCAAATTGATTCACTACATTTGCATGTTTACTTTTGTTTTTGCATTCCAAACCCAAAATTAATTTCTTCTCAAGTCTTATGCAATTGGTTTACNTGAAAAGTATGGCCTAAGAGTCCTTTGGGAAACAATTGTTACCAATAAGGAGCATTGGTAAATCTTGAAGACAATTGTTTTGATGCTGCTGCAAGAAGTCTTAGTTGAAGAGGAGTTTAAAATTATTTAAAAGCAATTTGTATAAATTAAATGTAGTAGGAAAGTCTTATANACTTTGTAAAACTTGCATTTTTAACTACAATAATCGATTATGGAGAAGCAATAATCGATTATCACAACTCATTCAGGAATAANCGATTATCACCTNATATAATCGATTATCACTTTGCGAAAAACCTNTAATGGACTTAAANAATCGATTATCACTTACAATAATCATAGCAGATGGCTATATGTAGGGATTCTGAGAAATTCAAATGCAACGTTTTTGAACAGAAGCTCAGTAGAATACTATTTGTCAGAGGAAGTTCTCAGAAGCTAGAGTTTAAAGTTCCCTTGCTTGGTCTCGTGAATAGGATAAGCTCGCAAATCGTTGGTCGATTATCGGAGCAGTTCTCTTCAAGTTAGCAAGGTGCTCTGCCTGATCTCGTGAATAGGAGAAGCTCGCGAATCGTTGATCGATTGTCGGAGCGGTTCTCTCCGAGTTGGCAGAGTGTTCTTCTTCCGGTTCGTTCGTCGAAGGAAGGTTTAATCTTACCATTTATTCATTACTCTTGTAATCTGTAAAACCCTTTT
>NW_014542359.1:906968-908475 GCF_000741045.1 Vigna radiata var. radiata | reverse complement strand
AAATCTTCATTTTCATCTAAAAGCATGATTTCAACATCAAAACCTTTAGAACTTTTGCATATGGACTTGTTTGGTCCATCTAGAATTAAAAGTTTTGGTGGAAATTACTATGCTCTTATGATTGTTGACGATTATTCTAGATTTACTTGGACTTTCTTTCTAACTTTGAAAAGTCAAGCTTTCAAAGCTCTTAAATGTTTTGCATAACGTATTCAAAATGAGAAAGAATTGAAAATCAAAACATTGAGAAGTGATCATGGTGGTGAATTTGAAAATGAATCCTTTGAAAAATTTTGTGAAGAATATGNCATAACACATAACTTTTTTGCACCGAGAACTCCCCAACAAAATGGTGTTGTTGAAAGGAAAAATAGATCATTAGAAGAATTGGCTAGNACCCTTATGAATGAATCAAATGTGCCAAAATATTTTTGGGCTGATGCAGTAAGTACTGCTTGTTATGTGTTAAACAGGATGCTTATTAGGCCAATTCTGAAATTGACTCCATATGAACTGTTGAATGGTAGAAAACGAAATGTATCTCATTTGAAAATTTTTGGATGCAAATGTTTTGTCCTAAATAATGGGAAAGATAATCTTGGTAAATTTGATGCAAAATCTGATGAAGCAATTTTCCTANGATATTCTTTGACTAGTAAAACATATAGAGTATTTAATAGAAGAACTTTGATAATAGAAGAATCAATGCATGTTGTCTTTGATGAGATTGTGGACCTTGAGGTAAACCCTCTTGAGTCAAANAAACCTATTGCAGGTGATGAGGATTATTTAAGGGAAGCTCTTGAAGAGATGTACCTAAATGAGAACTATCCTTCGGAACTTCAAGAAACACCTNAAGTTGTTGTTCCTAAAAGCTAGCAGCAACCAAGAGGACTATCTTTGGACAACATCATAGGAGATATATCAAAAGGGGTAACTACTAGACACAATCTTAATGATTTCTGTCTAACTATAGCTTTTGTGTCTCAGATAGAACCCAAGAACATAAAGGAAGCTCTTCAAGATGATAAGTGGTGCATTGTTATGCAAGAAGAGCTAAACCAATTTGAAAGAAATGAAGTCTAGGAACTTATTCCAAAGCAAGATGATTATCAAGTTATAGGAACTAAATGGGTATTCAAGAACAAGCTTGATGAAGATGGAAACATCACAAAGAACAAAGCAAGACTAGTTGCAAAAGGCTACTGTCAAGAGGAAGGTATAAACTATGATTAAACATATGTATCAGTGACCAGGTTAGAAGCAATTAGATTGTTACTTGCATATGCATCTTTGATGAAATTTAAACTGTATCAAATGNATGTGAAAAGTGCTTTCTTAAATGGTTTTATAAAAGAAGAAGTGTATGCTAGTCAACCTCCTGGTTTTGAGGATTNCAAATTTCCTGATCATGTTTATAAGTTGAAAAAGGCACTTTATGGTCTTAAACAAGCACCTAGGTCTTGGTATGAAAGACTTAGTACCTTCTTAATTGATAATGATTTTT
>NW_014542359.1:901197-905994 GCF_000741045.1 Vigna radiata var. radiata | reverse complement strand
GCTTTCCGATTACTCTAAGTTTTATTCCGCTGCGTCATACTCTATCTGTGAACAATACCGATTGTTCCAACAACAATACTTGGACTTACCCATTTTATATTACTTGATAGCGATCTGGTACACTTGCCAGGGACTTAACACTTATTTATCGAGACATCAGGTTTAAGTGTTTTAGTGAGGGATATTGGAATTAATAGAAAAAGAAGAAATCTTATATATCTGACAGCGAACTTGGTGAAATCTAACCCCAACAACATACTCATCTCATAATTATCAACCTCCATTCACCTCTGTGCTCTTTTGCCATTGATCAATTTTACTTTGTTTTATTTTATTCTTTTTGAAACACAAATCCATGATCTCTTTTATTTACAGTCTTAATTAATCTTGTTTTCACACAATTGTTCAGCACCGAGAGTCCTCTGGGATACGATACTTGATCTTACCATTTTATATTACTTGTGCGACTTGGTACACTTGTCGATTTGCCCAACAAGTTGGGGACTCACGGTTTAAGCTATTCTATTGTGTGAATCTTGATTAATTTTGGCTTTATTTTATTTTATTTTTATTTTTAGTTTTNAAATCCCTAACTTCCATTTTTGTTTTATTTCATTTTATTTTATTTTTGTGCTAACAATATTTTCTAGATTTTGTGCCTGTTTATGCAGGATTGTACCCGGAGCATAAATTCCGAACCTCTTCTTAAAGGGCTTGAGACCAACAGAAGGCCAACGACAGACAAATCATCTAGAGAACCTTCTCTAGAGAACAACANAATGGCTTCCCAAACTGGGAAAGGAGAAAGTTGTGCTAGACGTACCTTGGTAGATTACACCACGGTTACTGGCCCACATCACTTTAACAACATTGCAAGGCCAAAGGTCAATGCAGCAGACATGGAGACGAAGCCTGCTCTAATTCAACTGGTGAAGAGCAACCAATTCAATGGACTGTCTCATGAAAGTCCATATGATCATTTGACCACCTTTGATGAGATCTGCAACACTGTGAAAATCAATGGGGTTCCTGATGTGGCTATCAAACTGAGCCTATTCCCCTTTTCTCTTGGAGGTGATGCTAAAGTATGGTTGAAGTCTTTTCCTGAGAATAGCTTCACTCAATGGGAGGATGTGGTGGCCCAATTCCTCAACAAATACTTCCCACTAGTAAAGATCAAGAAAGGGAAGCAAGAAATATCTTCTTTTAGACAAGGCATGGATGAGACCCTNGGACAAGCATGGGAAAGATACAAGAGCCTGCTAAGAAAAACACCTACCCATGGTTTTGATGAAGGAAAAATGATACTTCTCTTTCTTGGAGGCCTCGGGTTACAAAAAAAATTGATGCTAGATGCTTCAATTGGAGGCAGGATCAAATACAAGACCCTTGATGAGGCCTATGAATTAAATGAAAACATGGCTGCCAACGATAATGAGACATTCAGTGAGAGGGGGACTCCATCCGAACCTAAAGGGGTTTTTCAATTGCAACCCTATGATGCCTTGCTCGCCCAGAATAATATCATCACTCAACAACTAGAGATCCTTACCAAGAAAGTGATGCAGCCACAGAAGANAAGCCTGCTCTAATTCAACTGGTGAAGAGCAACCAATTCAATGGACTGTCTCATGAAAGTCCATATGATCATTTGACCACCTTTGATGAGATCTGCAACACTGTGAAAATCAATGGGGTTCCTGATGTGGCTATCAAACTGAGCCTATTCCCCTTTTCTCTTGGAGGTGATGCTAAAGTATGGTTGAAGTCTTTTCCTGAGAATAGCTTCACTCAATGGGAGGATGTGGTGGCCCAATTCCTCAACAAATACTTCCCACTAGTAAAGATCAAGAAAGGGAAGCAAGAAATATCTTCTTTTAGACAAGGCATGGATGAGACCCTNGGACAAGCATGGGAAAGATACAAGAGCCTGCTAAGAAAAACACCTACCCATGGTTTTGATGAAGGAAAAATGATACTTCTCTTTCTTGGAGGCCTCGGGTTACAAAAAAAATTGATGCTAGATGCTTCAATTGGAGGCAGGATCAAATACAAGACCCTTGATGAGGCCTATGAATTAAATGAAAACATGGCTGCCAACGATAATGAGACATTCAGTGAGAGGGGGACTCCATCCGAACCTAAAGGGGTTTTTCAATTGCAACCCTATGATGCCTTGCTCGCCCAGAATAATATCATCACTCAACAACTAGAGATCCTTACCAAGAAAGTGATGCAGCCACAGAAGAAACATCAAAGTGTGGCACAACTTCAGCAACATCTCTGTGAGTTATGTGGTGGTGACCATATTAATGGTCAATGTGCAGTGCCCGATAATCTGAATGAAGAAGTTAATTACATGGGTAATCAAAACTAGTTTTGCTCCAATAATTACAATCAAGGGTGGCGATCTCACCCAAGCAATGGACCAGGACAATTTGGACAAACTGGTGGACAATACTATAAGCCCCCACAGCAGCATCAACAGTGGCAGCAACAACCCTCTTCAGACAAAACTGCACAGCTTCAAGAAACTCTCAATTAGTTCATGCGTGCAACCCATTCTAACCAAAAGAACACAGAAGCGGCTATCAAGAACTTGGAAACACAGATGGGCCAGTTAATCAAAACGGTCAATCAAATGCATGAGAAGTGGTACAAAAATTTTGGGGCTAATACTGAGGTTAACCCCAAAGAAGAATGCAAGGTTATACCAAGGATGGAGGATGAGAAAGAAAAAGAGAGGAAAGAAAAAGAGAGTGAAAAAAGAGAAGAGGGAGAAAAAGAAAGTGAGGAAAAAGAAAAAGAAAAAGAAAAAGAAAAATTGAGTGAGGGTGAGGAAAAGGAAGAGAGTGATAAAGATATTTTGAGTGAGGAAGAGATAAAAGAAAAAAGAGAGGAAAAACAAAGTTTGAGGGAGAGAGAAAAAGAAAAGGTTGAGAAAGAAGAAAAAGAAAAAAAAGAAAATTTTGAGAAAAATATCAAGGACCCTAAAGAGCAGAATATAAGAAAAATAAAATCAAGGTGCCTTGAAGAAGTTTCAAAAAAATTGGGGATAGAAGTTCCTATGACAGAAGCCCTGTAGCAGATCCCTGAATATAAGGAATTTTTTAACAAGCTCCTCAAAAAGAAAAATTTTAAAGATGAGACAACTAAAGAACAGGGAGACTGCAATATGATCGTACAAACGACTCTGCCTCCAAAAGAAGGAGACCCAGGAAGTTTTACCATTCCTTGCAACATTGGGGAGCACAAAATTAGGAAAGCCTTGATTGATTTGGGGTCCAACATCAACTTAATGCCCCTGGCTTTTCTTAAAAAGATGGGGGAGTTAGAAGTAAAGCCAACAAAGATGTCTCTTCTCATGGCAGATGGATCTCCCAAAAGGCCCTATGGGGTGTTAGAAAATGTGAAGTTGCAAGTTGATAACCTGATGTTCCTGGTAGATATATGATCTTAGAGATGGAAGAAAATGAATAAATCCCTATCATTCTTGGAAGGTCGTTCCTGAAGACGGCCAAAGTAATCATCAATNTTGATGAAGGAACCATAGCCCTTAAAGACCAAGAAGAGGAGGTGATCCTNAGTGCCTGTAAGACAGGGCGGCAGATTGAAGAAAAGAAAACCAATCCCATAGTTGCATTTAAAGATGCACCCGGGAAAGGTACCGAAACCACCAAGTCAAGGAAGAAAGGTAAAAAGTGTTTTCTGTCACAAGTACCTAAGGAAGAAAAAGACATCAAAGGAATAAATGTTCACCAATGTCCTTTAAAGAAGCAGGAAGGACTAAGACTAGGCCTCCCTGTACAATGCAACAAGAAACTCTGGGTGATAAAGGACTTCACAACTGATGTTTCAATTTCTAGGAGAACCAAAAAGGTGAACAGGACGATGCTAAAGATTAGCTGGCAGGCTAAGGGAAAGGATGATACCACAATCAAAGATGCAACTGGTTGATGTGACATGAGCTTATTGGGTCAAGCTAGTGACGTTAAAGAAGTGCTTGCTGGGAGGCAACCCAATGCTCTGAACCTTTATGATGGGTGTCGCCACCCAATCAAATTTGATTGCATATGCAAAATGCAGTATAGCTAGGGAATCACCCCTAGGTCGTCTCCCAAAGACCAATTTTGCGGTTCGAGGGTTAGGTCAATCACACAGTGGGGGGGGGGGGGGGTGGTTTGAAAGTATGCATACAATAAAAGAAAACCCTTTTTGGTGCTTCTCCCTCGTGACGTGCCAACTCATTTTCCTTCAATAGATTAAAACTCCAAAAGCATTCCATCACCNTGTGCTTCCCAANGTGAATCCATCATCAGGCCGTGAAACAACTATCTTCTACCTAATCACCATACTTTCTTTTTCATTCTAAAGGAAATAAAAGNAAAGAACCTACCTAATAATCAGCTACCAACANGTCCCANCATCTCCTACTNACCTAGTCTACTCTTCTTACTCAATGGCTTTTCNGNGCAGCCCATCAAACAAAAACAGNCCCTCCTTTTGCCCAATAAAAAGAAGAAAAAGAGATATCCAATGCTTGCAACGTGACTTCCCTGCACACCTACTCTCATTCTTCAATTGAATAAAGAAAGGCATTGTTATATTTTTCTGCCAACCATCCATTCATGTAACTCCTCTCTATCTTCTCTTCATTCTAAAATAATAAAAGCCTAAAGACAATACTACACTACACTTATGGTTGTTTTACCTATTCTATAATAGAAGTCAAAGCATCACATTGAATGAAAAAAAAATGAAAAATAAACTTGAAACCATGGCCCACATCTTCCAGCC
>NW_014542359.1:895567-898987 GCF_000741045.1 Vigna radiata var. radiata | reverse complement strand
AACAAGGTAGGCTCATCTGGTTAGAGAGGCTCAACAACAAAACTGCCTTTATCACTTCCACACATGCATATCAATCAAGAATCATAAAAAAGAGTCAAGCCAAGGCATATGTGCAAGCAATCAAGAGACATATCACACACAAGAAAGAATATCAAGTGGCTCAAATCTCACACAGGGCATTTGTCTCACAATCAAATCACCCTCTCAAACATCATAATCATCTTTCCAAGATAAGAAAAGGAAGGATTTCCAACCAAATCAGAGTATCAATGAAGTGAAAGGCACATCTAACACCTAAACAAAGTCTAGAAATCAAGAAAAAACATGCAAAACTGTACACAAGACACAACAAAAACTACCTAGAAAAGAAAAAAATTTAACGTAGAAAACATAAACTAACAAAGAAAAACCAGAGTCTCCCCCAATAGACCACACTTAAACTACTCAGTGTCCTCAATGTGTCACAAGCATCAGATCAAAAATCAGAACAGTCAACAGATCATTGGAAAGTGCAATAAAAGTAGGAAAGGGGGGAGAAGGGAAAAGAAAAAAACTTCCCTGATCAAGGTGGCAGTTGCCAATTTTGGACTGTCAGGGAGATATTCTCCACCACTAGAGTCAGCAAGGAAGTGGTGAGGAAGAACTGCTTCATCCTCTAAATTTGATCAAGCAGGGAGATGTCCTCCACAGCTAGATCTAAGAAGAAGTGATTGTTGATGAGCGGGTTCAGCTGGTGCCCCTTGATATTCAAGCTTTTGTGTACACTGGCACCCTTGTCTTCCACCGTGGGTGTTTGTTCATCAAACTCATGTGTACCTCCTGCAATAGGGTTAGTGCAATGTGGTTCTACAGAAATAACATGCAGAGGTATAACACCCAATCTCAATGTAACAAGCTGACCCTCAGATATACCCTCACAATATGAATCAAGTTCAAATTTAGAAGCAGTATCAACAACAGAATCAGATTCATGTTCAGTGCATGGAGAACAAACATTCATATGTGATAGCAAAAAGTGGTTCTCATCATGCAAAGAGGGGGAATTAAGAACATGCTCATCAACAATACAATCATCAACATACCCATCATCAACATAATCATCAATAACAGAGTCAATCTTAGGTATGCTTACCTCCACTTCCTTGAAGATTGACGGAGTAGTGGAAGGTGAAGATGGTCTACCTATCTCAAAAGTGTTGCTAATATCTGCCTGATCTTCCAACTCTTCATCAGTCTCCTCAGGTGCAAGAGTAGGGACATAGGAGGGTGGGAAAGTAGATGGCGCAACAGCAGACTTATGACTCTGCTCCCCATCTCCTATGTGGATGGCATCAACATCATCAAGAAGCTGAACAGCCTGAAATGGTGATTCCTCTGAAACATGAGACTGTTCTTCAATGAGCTAAGTGACCATCTGCCCTACCTGATTGCTCAAGCTCTGAAAGGAAGCTATAAATTCCTGCTGAAACTCCTGATATTGCATATTCTGAGCAGTCATCTGTCTCAACAACTCCTTCAATGTAGGCTCAGAAGTAGTGTGAGGATGAGGAGTTGCTTGGACAGGCTCATGAAACTGCAACTGCTGTGGCTCCTGGACAGGTGAAGAATGCATACAAGGAGTCTGAAATGGCGGTTCTTGATATTGGCGCTGTGGAGTACCATGCCATCCCATGTTAGGATCATTCCACCCAGGATTGTTGTTGTAATCATACTGCAAATGGGAGATTTCGTCCAAAAACTGATGCTTAAGATCTTCCCAACTAGTGACGGATCCTGGAGTAAGATAGTAACACCAATCCTCTGCCGCTCCTTGTAATGAGTAATAAAATGCCTTAATGAAAATGTCATGATTTGAGACATCTGGAGGTTTCATTGAAGAGCAAATGGTTTAGAATTCCTCCAAATGTTTATGTGGGCATTCACCTGCAAAACCATGAAACTTAGGCAGCCAATGTATCAGTCCAGTGTTGAAAACACAACGAATATCCTCCTTATCAAGTGGAAACGGCTCCCTCGGAGCACTCTCATGAGATGGAGGAGGAATCATACTGTTCTCAACACAGAATTCAGTAGGCGAATCATAATCAGAGTAACAAACAGGAGGAGAATCATAGACACAGGCATAATAAGATTTACTCACATAGCCAAAATAGGTAGACATGTAGAAAGAAGGGGGAAAAGAAGAATGCGATGAAAATATGCAACTAAAGCTACCTAAATGCAACACATAAGGACGAACACACAAAACAGAACATCACATTCACAATAGAAGACAAGAAACAACACACATTAACACAACAAAAGACCTAAAACCCAACCGTTGGTCCTCGGCAACGACGCCAAAATTTGATGGGTGTCGCCGCCCAATCAAATTTGATTGCATATGCTAAATGCAGTATAGCTAGGGAATGACCCCTAGGTCGTCTGTCAAAGACCAATTTTGCGGTTCGAGGCTTAGGTCAATCACACAGTGGGGGGGGGGGTGGTTTGAAAGTGTTCAGACGAGAATTAAACTAAATTAAATGCATGAAAGTTAAACATAATCAAAAAAATTGAAAACATAAAAGTGAATCAAAAAAACACTAGAATAAACATTCAATGCTAAAGTACTTAAATGGTAATTCAACAATTGGAATATAAAGCTCATTCTCATCCAAGTATGCATACAATAAAAGAAAACCCTTTTTGGTGCTTCTCCCTCGTGACGTGCCAACTCATTTTCCTTCAATAGATTAAAACTCCAAAAGCATTCCATCACCATGTGCTTCCCAACGTGAATCCATCATCAGGCCGTGAAACAACTATCTTCTACCTAATCACCATACTTTCTTTTTCATTCTAAAGGAAATAAAAGNAAAGAACCTACCTAATAATCAGCTACCAACANGTCCCANCATCTCCTACTNACCTAGTCTACTCTTCTTACTCAATGGCTTTTCNGNGCAGCCCATCAAACAAAAACAGNCCCTCCTTTTGCCCAATAAAAAGAAGAAAAAGAGATATCCAATGCTTGCAACGTGACTTCCCTGCACACCTACTCTCATTCTTCAATTGAATAAAGAAAGGCATTGTTATATTTTTCTGCCAACCATCCATTCATGTAACTCCTCTCTATCTTCTCTTCATTCTAAAATAATAAAAGCCTAAAGACAATACTACACTACACTTATGGTTGTTTTACCTATTCTATAATAGAAGTCAAAGCATCACATTGAATGAAAAAAAAATGAAAAATAAACTTGAAACCATGGCCCACATCTTCCAGCCGTTCAACTTTAATGCTATGGATGTGACAACACATTGCTTTCCATGAGATCACTTCTTCAATCATGTGATTTTGCTGCAGCATAGCAAACAATTTCAGCCACCACAATGCTATATTAAATAAAAGAAAGTGCTTCTCCAAATGTATAAGTTGAT
>NW_014542359.1:880779-892839 GCF_000741045.1 Vigna radiata var. radiata | reverse complement strand
TCGACTCTTCAAATCTTCATTTCTTTGCTCTTTTCTTGAGTCTACGACCTGTATCTTCAACTTCATTCTTCACTTTCTTCAAAATAGCTACAAAACAATGCAAAACAAGCATAATATCGCTAAAAACCGCTTTTGACTCTCTTCAGACTCATTTATTGAGTTTTGCTTGATTCTAAGCTCATTCCGAGTAGTAAAGGGCGTAATTTGGTCCAAATTGACATGCCTTCCTCTTGACAGTAGCCCTTAGCAACTAGCCTTGCTTTATTCTTGGTAATGTTTCCATCCTCATCAAGCTTGTTCCTGAATACCCATTTTTCTGCCTTTGTTGTTATCCCCATAGATTACAAATCCTTGCTTCTTCTTCTCAAAAGAGATTAATCTTTTCTTGTCACCAGTCATGTGTCTTGAGCAACCACTGTCAAGATACCACAGTGATCTCTTTGACTTAGATTGGTCCTGCAAAACAAATTAGCAAGAGTGTTAGGTCCCCAATCTCAATATGGGTCCTTGGGGTTAGTTTTTGCAAGTTTATATCATTTCACAGCTTTAACCCATGCATATTTGCCACTTGGAACACCAACATGTTTGATATTGCACTTGTTTGATGTGTGACCATGCTTCATACAGTAAAAGCAACATACATCACTAACTTTATTTTTAATGAAAGTTCCTTTAACAACCCAAATTTTTCGAGTTCTTCTTATCTTGGATTTGTAATTTTGATGCATGTTTCCATTCTTAAAGTGGCTTTTATTAAGGTTTGATTTAGCATGTGAATTAGTTTTAGTTGCCTTAGCAAGTAAATTTTCAAGTATATCAATATCAAACATATAGCTTTTGCATGACAAGCATTCAACAGGTTCAACAATAGCTTTTTCATCTGATAATTTAATTTCTAAGGTATTAACTCTATTTCTTAACACAACTTCATNATCAAGCAGTTTATCATATTTTAACTTCAATTCATTATGTTCCTTTTTTAATTTTTTATGAGCAACATCAAGTTTTTCAGATTCATTCATTAAATCAAAGAAAGCCTTTTGTAAATCTAATTCACTGGATTCAAAACTGGAATCACTTACTTGGCTTCCTGTTTCTTCAGAATCTGCCATAAGGCATAGATTGGCTTCTTCTTCTGTGTCACTTGAGCTTGTTGAGCTAGAGGCATTATCCTCCCAAGCTATNTATNCTTTNTTTTTCNTTTGNAATTTTCTTTCCTTCTTGTCTTCACTTTTCTTGTTCTTTGGACACTCAATTTTACGTGCCCTCTTTCTCCACAACCGAAGCACTTTACGTTTGATGGAGATTCTTGACTTTCTTTCTTTTCTTTGTGAAACTTGTCTTTTCCCTTTGCTTTCATGAACTTTGCAAATTTCTTTATCATCAAGCTCATGTTTTCTTCATCATCAGAATCATCTTCTTCGATTCTCTTAGAGCTTCTTCCTCTAGATATTTCAGACTTGAAAGCTANAGTTTTCCTCTTGCCTTGATCCTCTTCAGCAGTCAATCTCCTCAACTCAAGTTCATGCTCACGGAGCTTTCCAAACAAGATTGGCATTGACATCTGAGTAAGATTTTGAGACTCCGAGATGGCAGTTACCTTTGGTTGCCAAGACCTGTCCAAAGATTTCAGAATTTTCACATTAAGTTCATCAGTATCAAAAGTCTTACCCAACCATGTTAAGTGATTCACAATATGAGTGAATCATTTTTGAACGTCAGAGATCGTTTCTCCAGGTTGCATTCTGAATATCTCATATTCCTGAATGAGAGTGTTCTTCCTAGCGCGTTTCACGTCCTTTGTTCCTTCATGAGTGACTCTGAGGACTTCCCACATTTCCTGTGTTGTCTTACACACTGAAATTCTATAAAATTCATCAAGTACAACAGCAGATGAAATTATATTACGAGCTTTAATATCAAACTGAGCTCGTCTATTTTCTTCAGCAGTCCAATTAAAATAGGGTTTTTCTGTCTCTACACCATTAACAGTATTCATAGGAATATAAGGGCCATTTTGTACAGCTTCCCAGATCCCTCTATCAACAGACCCCATAAAAATCTCCATTCTCACTTTCCAAAAGGCATAGTTATCACCGATAAACAATGGAGGTCTGTTAATGGAAGCACCCTCAGCATATATAACGTTTTGATTGTGACCGGCCATTTTCGCAAATATTTTGAAAAACTATCAAAGCAAGCTCTGATACCAATTGTTGGTATCGAAGGGGGTAATTTTCGATAAGTAAAGTGCAGTAGATTTAAAACACAGAGAGCGTAAATCGTATTAGGTCATAGTTGAAACGATTTTGGCCTTTTTTAGAAAAGTAATTATCTTTCAGAAAATTAACCAAACAGTTGATATGCGATAAGTAAAATAAGCGCAGGGAATAGAAAAATCACACAGATATTTTTATACTGGTTCGATTCAACAGAATCTACGTCCAGTCGTTAATCACTACAAATAGTGATTAACAGTTCCACTAAGAATGGTTTAAACAGATTACAATCAAATGAACAGGAATAGAATAAAAAGAACCACTCTACCAACTTGAAGAGAACCGCTCCGGCAATCGACCAACGATTCGCGAGCTTCTCCTTTCACAAGACTAGGCAGAGTACCTTGCTAACTTGAAGAGAGTCTACTCCGACTATCGACACACGATACGCGAGCCTCTCCTTTCACAAGACCAAGCAAGGGAACAATGAACAAAAAGCTTTTTGAGAACTTCTCTCTAACACACAGTGTTCTACTTTGCTTTCTCAGTTCAAAACGTTAAGTTCTGATTTCTCCAAAATCCAAATATATAGCCAAGTATACTGAATGCCAAAGGTCAGCTCCCAACTACCATGAATAATCGATTATTGTAAGTGATAATCGATTATTCAAGTCCGTTATAGAGTTTTCAAAAAGTGATAATCGATTATATGAAGTGATAATCGATTATTCAAGTATGACTTGTGATAATCGATTATTGCTTCATGATAATCGATTATTCTAGTACAAAAACATATGATAATCGATTATTGCTTGACCATAATCGATTATACCAGTAAGAATTACAATATTTCAATATTTTTCTAATACATTCAAGATCTACAAGTTGCTTTTAAATATTTTCCTATTGTATTCAAAAACTACAATTTGCAGTATCATCAAAACTCATCTTCAGGTTTTACCAATGCTCCCTTATTGGTAACACCGGTGGTGTGTCGTACAACCCCACCATCATCTCTGGAGTAGTTATCTGCCCCCTACGGAGAGACTCCATCCTAGCCTCCATCACAAACATATACATGTCCCTCATCTGGAATGACTCTACATGTTGTGCCGGTGCATCTGCAGGTGCATCCTTTTGCTGGGCTTCTGCTCTCCTAGGACGTCTCCTAGGGACTGCTCCGACTGGCTCATCTTCTCCACAAAACTGACGATAGTCGGAGGCATCTATAGCCCTCATAGGCCTCTCATAAAGTGGAACAACAGTGTCCACCCCAGCCTGCTGGCACAAGTAAGTAATCAGGGACAGATGTCCCAACGGTGTCCTACTACTCACAATGGTAGCGCAGCTTTGGATCTCGTTGACGATGACCTCACCAACATTCACATCCATATGCCTCAGTATGTAGTAGATGAAGATGATCCTATGCATCGTAATGTTAGAAACATGGGAGCACGACTGTATGTTGGCATGAGTGAATGCCATCCAATACTTCGCCAGGGGAGTCAAATATGCCCTCTTGATGTTGACGGGCACTCCATTCGGGTTCCTCTGAAAATGTCCACCAAGGATACACATCACTTTCTCGATGTCCTCAAAATCCTTGTACTCCCTTGTGTAGGCCACATACTGGCACTACTGACCTGGTCATTCAGTGCCTAAACAACTATTGATGGTGTCGAGGTCATACCGGATGATCTGCCCCCTAACATAGCTCCTATATCTCCCTGCTAACACATATCCTCTAGTCAAGGCATTCGTATAGAATTCCTTTACCAGCTTAATGCTAGCTGGTGCACGATAAGTAGCAAGCCTCTCCCAACCTCGCTTCTCAATCTCCAATCCAAACTGAGGAGCTAGATCTGGGATGAAAATAGCCTTCCTCTCCATCAACAGTCTTCTCTCTTGAACAGTAACATAATGTTCCTCATGTTTCCTGGAAAGGAACCTATAAAAATAAAATCTTCTTAGCCTCTCTGGCTCCTTCCTCTTGTTTCCCATGGTCTTTACTCTCCTTGAGGATGACATTCCTGTATCAAATAAGTTCAATAACACCACAGAAATTCATCAGTAGAGGTTAGTAAATCACCAATTAAATTCCAAACCCAGCACAGTCCAGCGTTGAGGGAAAAACAGGGCCCCTCAGTGTCCCAGCATCAACAAAAACAACACTCAAAATCTAACGCCTACTACTTAGCATACAAATGGACCGCTCAACAGTGGCGATGGGGTTTTTCGAAAACCCTCTTCAAAGTATCCTAATCTCCACTCTAACACAAATTTCACAGTTCCAGACCAAATTCATGCAATTCAATCGGTTCAAACAGATTCTATTTCATCAAATCATGCATAGAAATCAAAAGCCCTAATTTATCATGTTCCTACACATGTTCTTCATCAAATTTGAATTAAAAACCTTAGGAATGAAATTGCACAACTTACTTGCGTGAAGATCCTTTAGATGCAGCAAGACTTCTTTCGAATTGATGATGAATGCCTCCTGATGCAAGCTCTCACCAAAACCCCAATGGAATGTTCAAAAAATGAGATTTTCTTGAGTGGGTGATGGGAAAAGTGGGGAAAACTCTTTGGAAAGATCTTGAAAGTGAAAGAGAAGTGTTAGGGCTTATGGAGACCGCTTGGGCGAACTGCAAAAAAGAGTTTTCAAAGTGCAGAAAACCCCAAAACGCTCAGCTTTTAAAAGCCCAAGCTTGGTCTGCGCCGCCACCACTCAGCGGTCAAATGGACCGCTCAGTGGTGGACGTTAAACTTTGTTTTCCCCTTCTTTGCTTGCCTTCACGTTTTCAACCCTGTAGCACTTGATTTCAACTTTCAAAATTTAAATTATGTGCCTTTCCCCTCTCAAATGAAACATTCAAACATATAATGCACTAGAACAGAGTTTAAAAATAAGAGAATAATCAACTGGGTTGCCTCCCAGGTAGCGCTTGTTTAACGTCACGAGCCTGACCCAACTGGGTTGCCTCCCAGGTAGCGCTTGTTTAATGTCATGAGCCTGACTGATGAGTCGTTATTTCTTGGACTGTATTTAGTTTATTGCACTTAAATAAACCAGGGAATTGTGTTTAATTGTCTCGAATTCTGTTTAATTTGGTCGGAAATTCGTAATTGTGCTAATTTGGATTTTCTGAGCTGATTAATTGCATTTTTGGGTGCAGGGAAATTTTGGAAACATCATTTGGAGTATTAGGATGTAGCGTGGCACATTAAAGACTCAACATTTAGTTATTTAAATTTTAAATAAAGTTGTAATTTCATTTTCTAGAAGTTTTAATTAGAATTAGGTACTTTGGGCCCCTTTAGTGGCAATTTTGTAAAAACCCATTTGTGGGAGACATGTGGCTTTTAGTCTAGGGTTTTGTTTTAGTGTGTGGACCCCACCATTGGGTGATTCTCGGTCATATTGAGAGGCAATATCGAGCACACACTAGCCACTTTTCATTCTCACGGTTTTTGGCTCACTTTCTCTAGGTTCTCATGTATGAAGACACTCTCTTGGAGCTTGCCATGGGGTTTTCGGTTTTGGCTATATGAATGAACAAAGTTGCTGATTTTATTCTTCTCTTGCTTTAATCTTAGTTGTCTTGGCTTGTTAGAAGTAAATGACCGTCCCTTTCTCTCTTCATTTCCTTGTTGTTGATGTTTGGAGCTTGAGCTTTTAAGCTTGTCTTTGCCTTTCCATGGTGATTGTTGGGTTTGAGTGACTTTAGATTACCGTTTCCTCTTCCATTACTACTGTTATTCATGGTTTCCTTTGCATTTTATTTGGTTTGTTGATGAAAATGGAGTTCTATGTGAGTTTTGGGTTGAAGAGAGCTTAAGGTGTTGTGTGGGTGTTGTGGGTTTCGCTCTTTCCTTTCATATTTCGGTTTTGATGTTTGAAACTAGTTTGGAACCAGATTTTGATGGTGTTATTGTGGCTGGACAGTGCTGCAGTTGAAGGGTATAATGTTATTTTCGTTTTTGCACAAGAGCTTGAAGAAATGGAAGATTGGTTTAAGTTGAAGTATTAGTAGTGTGGGTTTATTGTTCTTGAATTGTTTTGCAACTTGAAATGGGGTTTCTTTGGTGTGTGTTTTCGGTGGGAGGAAGAAGAAAATGCTGAATGATATGTGTTGGAGTGAGAAGACCGAACGGGACAAGGAAAGGAAGAGAGATGACTGCATTTAAGTTTTTACTACTTTTGGCAAACAAAAAAGATGCTTATTTTCATTCTAGGAAATTTCCACTTTGAGCTTTGGCTTTGTTTGAATTCTGCCGAGAATTGTCTTTGACATGGGAGGCCTTTGGTTGTTTATTTTCATTTGGTTTTGCTTACATGGCACATTGGGAGAAGCATTCAATATATTGTCCATTTAGCTAGTGGTTTTTAGAGGACACAATGGTTATTGGTAGGCTTGGCAATTTTCGTGTTGGAGTGTGGATTCCGAAATTTTGCTCATGGAAAGAGAGAAGTGAAGTTTTCATTGGGATTATTGAAGCACATATTTAATTTCCTTGAAGAATGGTGCACATGGGACAAGAAGTCAACTCATTTGGTGGATATTTGAAAGTTAAATTTTGAATTGGTATTTGGTAGAACATGATGCACGACCATGTGGTTTTCTTTGGCCAATTGGACTTTTAAATTCATTTGTTAATTGCCATTGTGTCAAGTTGATTGCTAGAATTAAATTAGGTTTGTTGGTTTCTTTTGTTTTCAATTAAATTGCTTAGTAGGTTGAGTTGTTTTTATGTCTTAGAGTTAGTGTTGCGTTTAATTATTTTTAACTGTGTTTGTTAATTTGTTTGTAACAGTGTTAGATGTTTGAATGTTGTCTAAGGTTTTTAATAATGTTAGTTTAGTTACCATGCTAGCTTAAATTAATCCAGTTGGTTATTAGCCATATTGCTATGTTCCCTGAGGTTTCTGAACTGTGACTGTGTGGCAACTCTGACTTGGTTAATATTAAATCAGTATTTGCACCTGCAATTGGGTATACGCTTAGTTTCCCAATTGGTGTGACATCTTCGCTTAGTTGATGGAACTGCATGGTGTAAATTAGATTTAATATTAACACGGCGTTCGCTTAGTTCGCTGTTATGAAGACAGGATTAACCATCGCTTAGCCGGTTAACTTTGTTGGATTAGAGGTCTGAGTAGCAACTTTATTTTGTTAATCTGTGGTGGGAACATTGTAATTAGGTTAATGAACGACTGTTTTCATTCTGTGTTTGATTCCGTACTTTTACAGTACTGTATGCATTTTTGTCGTTGAATTTCTGTATTCGTCATATTTTCATTCTATTTTCATTTGTTTTCTCGCAAACTGATTTCACAAACCCCCCCTCGTGTTTGACTCAATTCTTGAACCGCAAAATTGGTCTTTGGGAGACGACCTAGGGGTCATTCCCTAGCTATACTGCATTTCTTATATGCAATCAAATTTGTATGGGCCACGACAGCCCATCACTGACCCAAACCTGTCTAGCACTCATCAGTAAGTGCCTCCCAACACCTTTCAGTAGGTGTACTTACTTGTATCCTTTAGTAGATACATAAAAATTAGCATCCCTCAGTAGATGCTACCCAAAAATTGTTTATATATCCAAAAATTACACGTCCAAAATAAAAATAAAATAAAATAAAAATGTTTTACAACAATTGGGATTCATTTAGATAACACCTTGTCTTGTCATCCCTGTTGGGGTCTTCATCAACCCAACTCATCAGTGGTCATCTGTCCACTCTTTTGATTGCTTTGGAGTATGGTCTTCTACTCTTCACTACTCCTTCTTCTTCAAACTTGTTCACAATCCACTTCCTATTTTGGAATCTTACTTGTGAACCACGTGGAAATGGTATGTTTTCTGAGTGGTGTGTTCCTCCTTTATCAACCTCTTCATCTTTAGGTACCTGGAAAATATTACAATTGTCAGTACCAGTACCTGTGCTTTCTTCACCTGTAGCTTCTCTTTTTAACTTTCTGATTCTGGCTCTTTTTCTTATTCTCATTTTGTCAGAACCATTATACATTAACACATCCTCTTGATCTCTTAACATCATCCTCCCGTCATGGATACGCATCACCATTTTAGAAGTCCTCATAAAAGGTCTTCCTAAAATCAATGGAATTCTTCCATCATTCTCCATATCCACAACTACAAAGTCAATCAAAAACTCCAGCTGCTCAATACGAACAATAGCATCCTCCACCCTACCAACTGGCTTCTTAACAGAACCATCTGCAACTGTTATAGAAATATTAGCTGGTTTTAATACTAACCCTTTAATTTTCTTCAGATAACTCAAAGGCATAATATTAATGCTAGATCAAGAATCTATCATAGCTCTTCCCATATCCACATCATTAATAACACATGGAAGAGTCATCGACCCTGAATCCTTTATTTTAGGTGGATGATGTTTCTTTCTAGGCTAAATAGAAATTTCTTGTTCTTCTTCATCAAGATCTATCACCTCTCCAAGATAATATTCTATTCTCTTGGAGTAAACATGAATTTGAGGAAGAGTTTCAGTTAAAGGAATAACAGTCACTAGGTTAAAAATTTCCCTAAATGGCTCATAGTGACTCCCTTTTTCCTCATTATCTCTCTTTTCTTCTTCACTTTCAAAATTTTTTTCCAACCCCTCTTCTTCATTCTCTTCCTTACTGCTCTCGATATCCACATTCTCACTCATCTCTTCATCTTCCTCCTCACTACTTTCTATCTTAATAGCTTCCTCTTCTGCTTTTCTTTTGCTTCTTGTTACAACAGCTTTGCACTCCTCTTTAGGGTTAACATCAGTATTAGCCCTAAATTGATTCTTTTCTGTGATCTCTACCCTCTGTGATAGTTGACCAATTTGCATCTCCAAAGATCTGAAACTGGCTTGGTTACTTGCTTCTTGAGACTCATAAACCTTCAAAAATTTGTCAAATCTATCAGTAAAGCCTTTGACACTCTCTGTCAACTGGTTCACCTACTACCACAAAAGTAAGGATTGTTACGGCCTGTTATTAAAGAAGCCTCCTGATTGCCCAGATGGGTTATTTTGAGATTGCCCAATACTAGGATGGTTTTTCCAGCCTTGGCTAGAATTGCCTTTGTTGAAATTTCCCTGCCTATATTGGAACTGATTCCTGTTGACCAATTGGCAAGTGTACCAAATCGTACAAGTAATAAAAATGGTAAGACCAAGTATCGTTTTCCCAAGAGACTCGTATGGCTTCCTCGTTCGCGTGAATTAAAATAATAAGACTTGAGAAATTAAAATTAATAAATTGGGTTTGAGAGCAAAAATATTAACATGCAAAATAAAGGTTGATTCAATTGACAAGTGAAAACAATGGATGAATGGATGTTGTTGGGTACTAACAGTTTCATCTATTCCACTCTCTCTTACATACTACCCTTGAATATTAGATTGATTCAATTGTTATGCGACTTTCTTAGCCTCCCCTTAACCCGATCCCTCGGCGAAAAGGGCCTAATATCAATTACTGGCTTGCTATCCCTAGCCTCCCCTAGTAATTAATACCGCATTATAAACAGAAGTTAGCGCAATTGGTCGTCCTACCCCTATCCCTAGGTGGTATTGCAGAATCAAGAGATTACTCACCAGTTCATGTCATTATTGCACGTCCCCATGTCAATAACGACAAACAACAATATATCGTTTGAGTAAAACGATAAAAGCCTTAAGCACAGATGATAACCCAACAATAATCAATCAAAACATATGGGAGACCATATAAATAATCAATAGTTTCAATAAGAGAGAGTATCAAAAGATTACATTGTATTCCCCAACAACAATAGGGTTTAGTTCACCATNGACATGGTGAAACTAGATGAAAAATGGAAGAAGAATGAAAGAGCAAACCCTAGAAAAGATGAAAAGGAGCCTAAGCATCCAAGAGATCCTCTCTAGAGAGCAAACTTAGGCCTAACCCATAAGAACTCCATGGTTAAACGTGCTTAGCCACCGTACTGGGAGAGGCTAGGCCTGATACCATCTGTAACGCCACGACAACTTACAGGGACTGTTGACTGCCCCCACACATTACCATGAGACTTTCCAGTGTGTTTTGTCCTCCCTCGCACACTAAAAACCTAGCACCTACATCCTATCTTTGGTCATCACGTTGCACTCCGCCATGCTTAACTCTACACTCATTCTTCTTACTCCCCCTTTTTAAATAAAACCCATGGCCCCTCCCACTTGACTCATCAAACGAGGCACCCAACCTCCTCGTAAAAAGCTCTCCCCATGCAAAACTAAAAAGACCATTGTCTCTCTTTCCGTCTTCACTCAAACATCATACAACCCCAAAACCCATTCCTAAATCTCACACACTCTCCTTTCTCTATGCCACCAGTGTACCCATACACTCTCTAAAACTTCTCCAATTCCAAACCCTTCACTCTCCTCATCTCCGCGTAACCTCTGCAAGAAAAATATAAAAAGCCCTAAACCCTTTTTCTCACTCTTTCATAAAAAAAACATGAATATACATATATCTATCTATACACACACCTCTCATACAACCTAAGACATCATAGTATTATCAAAATCATCAACCAAACCCCACACATACATAGATAAATCATAGTTACTCCCCTTACTATAAACCTAAAAGTAGCCTGTCTCATATATTCACACTCCACTGGAACTCTCCTTTCAATTAAACACTCAACCTACACCAAATTCTCTCTCCACGACAACTCACTACTCCAAACCAAATTTTCACTTTTCTATCTCTAAGCCTCCGAACATAGGACATGCAAACCACAATATCCACGTCTTTTCTTAACCTACCATGAAAACCCTTCTAATGAATCTTTCTCCACACTTCTCTTTATTTTTCCTTCATCACCATTACCACACCTAAGTCCTCTTTTATTCTTCTACACTTGTAAACTACACACCACCCATCACTGCAACTCAACATTTACACTCACAACCTCCTTGCCCAAAACTTCCCTGGTGTTCTCTTGACCTATTCATCGTTGAGAGAACAAGAGCTCCTCTCCTGTTACTTTACAGTCTACCAAGGATAAATCTCTGGCACACACAAGGCACGGTCCAGAAATAGAGAACCTCACGATCCAATCACGCGCACAATACATAAATATACAAATAATCACAATAATAAACAAGGAGCATACACAAACAAAGGACATTAATACACTCGAACTACTATGCGGATAACTATAGAATCCAGTTGCTCCCCTTACCTGGTGTCCACAGAGTCACTATGAGTACTCGGTTCCTACAAATGCTTGGAAGATTTCCCTTCTCTCGTGACAACAACAACGACCTCTCTCCGACGGCTTGGTCTTCACGATTCCTTTCTTACTCGCTACACTCAAGTTTTGGTACGAGGCGCAATGACTCCCCCTCTCTCGAATACTTTTTCTCTCTCGGGTTGAAGTTGGAAGATTGGGATATGGTTGGCTCCTACCTTCTCGCGGCTACCCTCAACCTTCCTTCCAGACTTAACCTCAAAAAACTCCTCAAAACTCCCTCTCTCTATTCCCTAAATAACCAAAAATATCCTCCCATTTACTCCAAATCTGGATCAGAACCAGGCTCTAATACCACTGTTAGTATTTAAAGGTTGTGAAAGGAGTAGTTGATAAGGTAGAGAAAATGTAGATAAAATGTGGAGATAGTAGGATGTAGAAGTAGTAATTGGAAGAAGTGTTGTAGTTGTCTTAGTTGTTGTAGATGTTGGCTTCTTGTCTATATGCATGAAGTGGTAGAGTTCATGGGTATTTATAGACCCATAGAATATTCTAGAACATACTAGCCATAACTTATGTGGGATGTTCT
>NW_014542359.1:874136-880654 GCF_000741045.1 Vigna radiata var. radiata | reverse complement strand
TTAGGCTTTTCTACAACATTCTAGAACTTGTATTACATTTGAATTCTACTTTCTAAGGTGCTTCTACATTCTTCTAGAATTTGCATTACACTTTAATACTCCTCCTTAATGCAAATTNGGTAACNNCCATCATAGTGCNTAGTAGTTCAAATCTTGGTCGTGGTAATGCCTTCGTAAAGATATCTACAATTTGGTCTTCTGTTGGGCAGTACTCGAGTCGAATTTGTTTAGTTGTCTCTTCATCTCGAATGAAGTGATATTTAATGGCTATGTGTTTTGTTCTTTGATGATGGACTGGATTTTTTTGCTATTGCTATTGCTGATTTGTTTTCGCAATAGATAATAGTCGGTCCATCTTGTGGTTCACCCATTTCTTCAAGTATTCTTCGTAGCCATATTGCTTGACTTGTGGTTTCAACAGCTGTTACATACTCTGCTTCTGCTGTTGATTGTGCCATGGTTCCTTGCTTCTTTGATGCCTAAGATAAAATACCGGATCCTAGTGAGAAAGCATATCCTGATGTACTCTTCATATCGTCCATTGATCCTGCCCAATCACTATCTGTGTAGCCAATCATTCTTGAGTTAGTCATGTTTTTGTACCATATGCCAAACTCCTTTGTGCCTTGTAAATATCTTAAAATTCTTTTTCCTACTCCATAATGAATCTGACTTGGCTTTTGCATGAATCTTGATGGAAGACTTGTAGCATACATAATGTCTGGTCGCGTGGCTGTGAGATACAAGAAACTTCCAATTAAACTCTTGTAGCGTGATGCATCTGCCTCTTGTGCTCCATCATCTTTTTGTAGTTTCTCATTACCACCAATGGAGTAGTGATAGGTTTACAACCATTCATCTTGAACTTCTTTAGTAGAGCTTCAATATATTTCTTTTGAGAGATAAATATGCCTTCTTTTTGTTGTTTCACCTCTATACCGAGGAAATAGTTCATCAAGCCAAGGTCGGTCATTTCAAATGTCTTCATCATGTCTTCTTTGAATTCTTTCATCATCTCTATATTGTTTCCTGTATAGATAAGGTTATCGACATATAAAGAGATAATGAGATGGTACTGACCTTGTGCCTTAATATATAGTGTTGGCTCACTCTTGCTCCTCCTGAATCCTTGAATCTTGCTTTACCATGTTCAAGGAGCTTGCTTTAGGCCGTATAATTCCTTTTTTAGTCTTAGTACTTTGCCTTCATTTCCTTTGTTGATGAAGCCTTGTGGTTGTTCAACATAAATTTCTTCTTCGAGTACTCCATTTAGAAAGGCTGATTTGACATCTAGTTGATAGATGTTCCATCCTTTTTGTGCTGCAAGAGCTATTAAGACTCTAATTGTATCTAAGCGAGCAACTAGAGCAAATGTCTCATTGCAGTCTATTCCTGGTTGTTGTGAGTATCCTTTAGCGATCAATCTTGCTTTGTGCTTTTGTATAGTTCCATCAGGATTAAGATTTGTTTTATATATCCATTTCACTCCTATGATGTCTTTTCCATGAGGGCAATTTACGAGTTCCCAAGTGTTATTCTTCTCAATCATTTTAATCTCTTCTTCCATGGCCTTGACCCATACTTCTTGCTTTGATGCTTCTTCGTAACAGTTAGGCTCAATCATGGCTATATTCCAAGTTTCATATATGTCTACCAAAGATCTTACTCTTCATGGACTAGATTCAGATGAAGAGTCCTGTTGTTGTGGAGGTGGAGAAAGCGTACCTGAATTTTCTGCCTCTTCTTGAGTTTCTTCTTGAGATTGTTGCACTGAAAGTAGAATGTTGCTTTTAAGAACTTTTTCTTCCTCCCAATTCCAAGAAGCATTTTCATCAACTTCAACATCTCGACTAATGATGAGTTTTTTTGTTTGTAGGTTGTAGACTCGATAGCCTTTTGATTGTGTGCTATATCCCAAGAATATTCCTCGTATAGTCTTGTCTTCAAGCTTATGCCTCCTTTGATCAGGAACATGTATGTAGCAGATAGACCCAAATACTCGTAGGTGTTTAGCTGATGGCTTTCTCCCACTCCATGCTTCAATAGGAGTCTTGTCTTGGACTGCCTATGTTGCACATCTGTTTAGAATGTAAACTGCAGTGTAGACTGCTTCAGCCTAAAAACTGTTAGGCATGTTTTTCTCTTTTAGCATTGATCTCGCCATCTCCATAACAGTGCGATTCTTTCTCTTTGACTCACCATTTTGTTGTGGAGTATATGCAACTGTAAGTTGTCGCTCTATGCCTTCATCTTCACAGAATTTGTCAAACTCGTGTGATGTGTACTCCTTGCCACGATCACTTCATAGTACTTTTATCTGTTTTCCACTTTGCTTATAAACAAGGGCCTTGAATTTCTTGAATATGCCGAAGACTTCTGACTTTGCCTTTAAGAAATAGACCCATGTCATTCTAGAGAAGTCATCAATGAAGAGGATGAAATACCTGTTGTTGTGATTTGAAGGTGTTCTCATTGGTCCGCAAACATCGGTATGTATAAACTCTAATAAGTCTTTTGCTCTCCATGCTTTGTCTGTCGAGAATGGTAATTGGTGTTGTTTTCCGAGGAGACATCCTTCGCACGATTCATTATTCTCTTTCAAGAATGGAAGATATCTCATCATGTTTTTCTGATATAGAAGCTTTAAGGCATGTGTGTTGAAGTGGCCAAATCTCCTATGCCAAAGCCATGAGTCATCAACTTCTACCTTCATGGCAATATTAGTTCCAGGATTGAAGCTTATAGGAAAGCTTCTATTTCTCTTCTCCATTTTTACTTGGCCAATTTCTATCATTTTACTATCATAAATTTTGCATGTATCTTTNTCAAAATGAAGAGAATATCCATTCTCCATCATTTGGCCAATACTTAAAAGATTCTCTTTAAGATTANGAACTAGTAAAACATCCTTGATGAATTTCGTACCTTTCTTTGTCTCCACCATGACAATTCCTTTGCCTCGAGACTCCACTATGGTGCCATTTCCTAGNCGAACTTTGACATTGACAGATTTATCAATATCTTTGAAGATGCTTTGATCTTTCGCCATGTGATTGCTGCATCCACTATCCAAGTACCATCTTCCTTCTCCACCAGGAGATTCTTGATTGGCATACAATAAGAGTTTGTCTTGATTATCTTCTTCCGCAAAGTTTGCTTTATGCTTATTTTTATTACGACAATACTTTTCTATGTGACCAAATTTCTTGCAATAGCGGCATTGAGGTTTTCCATGATGCCAACAATCTTTTTCCAAGTGACTTGTCTTTTTACAGATGCCACATGGAGGATATTTTCCTTGATGAGTCATAGAGAAGCTTCTAGAATTTTCTTTATTTCTAGAAATTTCTCCTCTACTTTTATTTTCTTCACATTTTTTTTGAGGCTGCAATTTTAGTTATGATTGAAAGGCATTTTCAACTGAGTCTTCTTCATGCCTTTTCAATCTTTGTTCATAAGCTTCAAGAGAGCCCATTAGTTGTGTTACTGACAATGTAGCCAAATCTTTTGTTTGTTCAATCGCAGTTGCGATTGCATCATATTTTTGGGGAATTGAAATGAAAATTTTCTCAACGATCTTTTTGTCAAGAATATTTTCCCCATAGGCTCTCATCTGACTAACTATTTCTTTTATTCTAGATAGTAGTCTTTGATGGTCTCAGATTCTTTCATTCCTAATAATTCAAACTCTCGTCTTAGAGAATGAAGTTTAACATTGCGTACCTCGTCACTTCCTTGAAACTCCTCTTGTATTGTGTTCCAAGCTTGTTTTGCACTTATGGCACCAATTATCCTTGGAAAAATTGTGTCATCAACTGCTTGTTGAAGAATAAATAAAGCCCTTGAATCCTTCTGTTTGTTTTCCTTCAACTCCTTCTTTTGAGCTGCAGTAAGAGTGAAGGTGTCTTCTGGAATAGTGAATCCTTCTTCTATGATGTCCCATATATCTTGAGAGCGGAAGAATGTCTTCATTTTGACACTCCAGAAATCATAATTTTCTCCTGTGAAAATAGGTACTGGAAGTGATGATGTTTGATTGATAGTAGCCATGAGTTGAGAAAATATTTTGGAGGTAGTACAAAATGGGGTTATAGTTTTGTTTAAGGTAGTTGAAAATTTTATCTACGCCTAGTAGATGACCGGACGTAGCTCTGGTACCACTGTTAGTATTTAAAGGTTGTGAAAGGAGTAGTTGATAAGGTACAAAAAATGTAGATAAAATGTGGAGATAGTAGGATGTAGAAGTAGTAGTTGGAAGAAGTGTTGTAGTTGTCTTAGTTGTTGTAGATGTTGGCTTCTTGTCTATATGCATGAAATGGTAGAGTTCATGGGTATTTATAAACCCATAGAATATTCTAGAATATACTAGCCATAACTTATGTGGGATGTTCTAGACTTTCACACATGTAGACTATTCTTGATTTTTCTTCCTATCTTAGGCTTTTCTATAACATTCTAGAACTTGTATTACATTTGAATTCTACTTTCTAAGGTGCTTCTACATTCTTCTATCTCCACATTTTATCTACATTTTCTCTACCTTATCAACTACTCCTTTCACAACCTTTAAATACTAACAAAACTCCTCAAAACTCCCTCTCTCTATTCCCTAAATAACCAAAAATATCCTCCCATTTACTCCAAATATTCAGTACCAAAACCCCCCTTAAAGTTTCCTTTCTAGACCTATATTACTTTCCTTAATCAACCTAGCATTCAAGGTGAATATCTGTGATTTGAATGGCCATAAAGATGTGCCCAACCGTTTAAGCATCATCTAAGTTAGGAAACAGGATAAAATGGGTTTTCTCTCTCCTATAACACATATGTTGCATTGCATGGAGAAAGCGAGTTGAGTGTTAGCTTTTATTGGTTGTCAATCACCACCGGGCCCACCTCTCAAAATCCCAACTTCCTAATGCCCATCCCAAAATAATAACAAAAGGAATTTAATCCCCTCCCAACCTTGCAGAACGCGCACCAAAGAGTGAAAAAGAAAAAGGAAAATGTTTTGTTGACACTCTTCATTTAACACACTTTTGACACACGCCACATGGCCTCATTCGGTTGGTTGTTTGGGTGAAGAAATTCAACTCATTTTTAAATGATCCGGAGGGTAATTTTGGAAAACGAAATGTATGGTTTCGCGGTTTCATTTTTATCTTTCGTTCAATTTGGCTTGGGTCTGTCGCCTCCTCTCTCCATTGGCCTCCTACTTTCTCCATTCGCCTTCTCCTTTCTCCATTCTCTTCATCTCTCACATTGCTCCCTAACGCGTCGTCTCATCCAAAGGCAACCAAAAGAGGTCTTTTGCAATCATTGTGTATCGCTAAGCTCTCTTTCTCGTTTTGGGTTTGTTTGGCGTTGTGGCTCTGTTTCGTTTTGGGTTTGGGCGTCTTTTGCGTTTTCAATTAAGTTCTTTTCTAGTTTTGGGTTTGTTTAGTGTTGTGGCTTTGTTTCGTTTTGGGTTTGGGTGTCTTTTGTCTTGTCGCTCTCTTTCTTGTTGTCTCGCTTCTCGAACACTAGTATATTTTTGTTGTCTTTATTGTTTTTGTGTTTTGAACCCTAATCCACCGCCATTGATTTATTTGTATGAAATATGTGCAGTTGCAATAGCGTCAACATACAGTGGTCCATGACAATGAACAAAGAATAAGATATGAGTTTGTGCCCTCCTTTGGTTATGTGCAGAATGAAGAGGGAGTGTGGGTTCCGAAAGGGAACACAACCAATGAACAATGTCAACGTACAATGGTCCATGACATTGAACAACCAATGTTTCCTGTATTATATTTGACAAAATCTTAAGTAGTGAAATTAAGTCGTACTTAATGGACAGTAAAACACTAGATAATCACATACAACGTTCAAAACACACTATTATTCACCAGTGGTTCCCCACGTGTTCACTGATGGCTCCTTCAGTTCAACAAGATGTGCAGAATCCAATTCAGACTCGTGTAATCGATTACAATCCCTTGTAAACGATTACATTGCAAATTTTTTGTACCAGATATGGCAGAACTTCACTTAACACTATAATCTCTCAATGGGTGGTCCCCACCTCCATCTTGGGGGACCCAAAACATTAAGATGCAGTTATTCCTCACTAAAGAACATAAATTTACAAATAAAACAACTAGACTTGGGTCAAAACACATTATTATTCACCAGTGGTCCCCCATGTGATCACTGGTGGCTCCTTCAGTTCAACAGGATGTGCAGAATCCAATTCAGACACGCGTAATCGTTTACAACCCCTTGTAATCGATTACAATGTAGTTTTTAGCACCAGACATGGCAAAACTTCACTTAACACTATAATCTCTCAATGGGTGGTCCCCACCTCCATCTTGGGGGACCCAAAACATTAAGATGCAGTTGTTCCTGACTAAAGAACATAAAATTACAACTAAAATAACTGGACTTGGGTCTAAAGACACTATTATTCACCAGTGGTCCCCCACGTGTTCACTGGTGGCTCCTTCAGTTCAACAGGATGTGCAGAATCCAATTCA
>NW_014542359.1:867162-873821 GCF_000741045.1 Vigna radiata var. radiata | reverse complement strand
GTAATCGTTTACAACCCCTTGTAATCGATTACAATGCAGCTTTTTGCACCAGACATGGCAGAACTTCACCTAACACTATAATCTCTCAATGGGTGGTCCCCACCTCCATCTTGGGGGACCCAAAACATTAAGATGCAGTCATTCCTCATTAAAGAACATAAAATTACAACTAAAAGAATTGGACTTGGGTCAAAAGACACTATTATTCACCAGTGGTCCTCCACGTATTCACTGGTGGCTCCTTCAGTTCAACAGGATGTGCAGGATCCAATTCAGACACGCGTAATCGTTTACAACCCCTTGTAATCGATTACAATGTAGTTTTTTGCACCAGACATGGCAGAACTTCATTTGTGGTCCCTTATGTTTTCATTGGTGCCTCATTATGTTCAACAGGTTGTTAAAAATTGAAATTACAACTCAATAGTAAACAATTACAACACACAATTTAGCACCATCATCTTCACCAATTCAGTCAAATTCATTATATCACTAACATTATCACTTCCAAAATATGGATTCTTCAAAATTTTGAAATGTATTCCAAATCAAAATATAAACCACTTCAATAACATAAATACATGCAACCAAACATTCATCTACTATATATTGCAAGATATAGGTTTAATTACAACATCAAGTTCTTGTCCTATTCAACATCAAGTTCTTGTCTTATTCAAAATACCATACAATAATCACTAATTTTTCTTTCTAGGTCCTACAATTCCTGTGTATGGTGTCCTCAAGGCTTGGCTCTTATAACACATTCTTCTTCCCATCCTCACATAGGTGTTCAATTGTGGTTTGGTGTTGCACATTACATCCGGTGTGTTCTGCGACAGTCCACCATGTTCGGTCTGAGAAATAATGACGAACCATTTCTCATCCATCAAGTACTCGTTCAAAGTGCAAACATACATCGTTGAAAAATAATGAGGAACCGCCAACTGCTCAACCAAAAACAAAACAAATGTAAACACAAAAGGAAATAACAAAAAAACCCAAAAACTAAGAACCAAGAACCGAATACCCTAACCAAAACCCAAATACCCTAACCACAACATCAACGAAAACCAACAACAAGAACGCAACAACGCAAGAACCCAAGAACCCAAACCCAAAACCATATCAGACCCAATAACGCATTTACCTTGCTCCAACGAAGCTTTTGTTCGGGACTTCCCATCTCCACCAATCATCGAGAACGGAGAACCACTAACCAACCGTCAAACAGAGGAAGCAGTGAGAGAACGACGCAGGAGACAACAAAATGTGAGAGAGAGAATGAAATCTGAGACAAAAACAAGCAAAGGGTATATTTGGACAGGAAAATTTTTCAAACTCTTTTCGTTTTTGTGTCCAGATTTTTGAATAAAAAAAATAAAATAACCCAACCAATGACAGCTTGACACATGTGTGTGTCAAAAGTGTGTCAAAAAATTTGTGTTAAAATAACGGAATCCAAAAAAAAAAAACAAAAGGAAACTGCAAGCATGCACAGAGGCGTGACCCTCTCTTTCTTACATCATCACGGCCCCACTCCTTCGACTAATCAAAATACAAAAGAAAAGAAACCTTTTGGGGCAAAATAAAAGGTTCGAATACAAAACCCTAGAGAAGGGGCACTCATCACCAGATCACCGTTACCACTACACCAGAAACAAATCACTAATAAACTATTTCAGGAAATTGATATATAACCCTTTTCCAATCTTTTTTTGAAAATTAAAATAAAGACAATTATAAATTAATTTTCATACATCTCTTAAACACTTTTATCACATAATAACTCGTCATAAAAAAATGCATAAATTACAAATTATAAAATACAAACCTAGGACATTAATTTTTTTTTTCCGGGTCTTACATTCACTCCAACTCCAAAAATTTTCGTCCTCTGAAAATTGAAATTATAAGAAAGCATAACTTCTCAGGCTTTTCCAAAATTGATATAAAATTTCATATTATAATAAGAATTTCAATCTATTCACAACTATAGTTAGCAAGAAAGACTCAACCATATTCTCATCACGCAATCAATCTATACATATTCACAATAAAAAAAATTCGAAAACAATTTACACATAAATTACCAAACCATATACAAATAGAAACATTACACTTCTTGACAACAGACTTAACAACGATAAACATATGAATGCAATCAAAACAATCATACATGTACACATCTAATTCCCAACGAAAGCTAGACGAGCTCACTCCCCAAAAGCCCAAAAAGATTTTGGCTTAATACCCCTGATGGTCCCTATTTTCGTAAGGTTTGTTCAATTTGGTCCTAATTCTTTTTTTGTGTTTAATGTTGTCCTAAAGAATGTAATTTATGTTCAATTTAGTCCTTTTTGCAGACGTCGTTTAAATAGTTAACGACAGACAGTCCAGGTATGCAATTAGTGAATTGATATGTTATTTAACGGGTGACGTGGAAAAAAGGTATACTAACGTGGATTTTTGTTTTGTAAAAATGATTTTTTGATATTAGGGTTTTTATTGAATTGATGGCAACCCTTGCCTCCGGTCCCAGAGGATCATCGCAGGTCTCCCGCGCTGGCCAAAAGTGTCGCCCGAGGCGTTACCGACACCGGAAGTGTCGTCGGCCTTCGATGAGTGTCACTCCTCGTTGTCGGCATTCACTCCTCGTCTCCCTCTATTTCTCTGTTTTTTTATTTCATGAGAGGCCATAGAAAGGTGTTGATGTATCTCTATGAGCTTCGCCGAAGCTCAACCGCTAGACTTGCCACCAAAATTGGTTTGGACTTTTGGTTAAGGTTTTAATTGTTACGATAAGAGATGGAGTTTTGTTGAAGATGATGGTGATGGGTGGATATGGGTTGTCGGTGTAGACAAAGTTGAATGGGTTATAGTTGATAGTAGGAAAAATGAAGTAGAAGAGAAAATCGATGACATGGTTATTGAAGCAACCTCAAGAATTGGTACTACTGAATTAGATAGAAGAAAAACGGAAGCAAAAGATAAGGCAGTGAAACAACCATGGAATTTTGGTACAGTAAGTTTTGGAGCTCAAGACAAGACTGAGAAACAACTAGCTAATCCAGATTCATATGGAAAACAAAAGGAATCAGGGAGAAGACAACAACTCTGCAATCAAGTTTGGAAAGTATAAAAAGAAAGTGGATTGTGTTGCTGAACGTTTAAATGGTTCAACAGAATAGCCTTCTTTGCTGCAAGAATAATCCTTGTTAACAGTGGTTACGAAAATTTCTTTAATCATGTCCCTAAAGAATAAATTGAACAAGTTTGCTGTATAAATATCATAAAAATGTAAGGATAGAAGCATATATAAATTTTGCAAAAGAAACTCACATACTCAGATGTGAAAAATCTGAATAAAATAATACATAGATGATTGAATTTGAAGAAAAAACATGAACCTTACTAAAACCTTATTCCAAAAAATATTGTTTCAGTACATAATATAAAAAAGAGAGAGAAACAAAAAAACTAAATATCCAAGTTTATCTTGGTGAAGTTGAAATATGGAGTAAAGAAGCAGTCAAAAACTAAATATCAAAAATAAAACATGAAAATGACAGAAACCAAGCCATGATGATAAGAGTTTTCTAAATTTAGTGACACGGGAAAGAGAAAAAGGAAAACAAAATCAATTTAACAAAACAAGGGTACATTTTGAAATTTGAAATCAAAGGGTGAAAGAACAAATTAAAGTGGGACTTGAAGGGGTGAATAATTTAAATCAGTTGTTTTATGCACCTTGGATGAGGAGATCCTTTAATGGGTTTCTATTCGTATTTCCTCCTAGAATAATTATCCTGTAGAATATCAGCCATCTTCATACTTATTACGGTGTCGTCGCCAGTGAGGGAGGAGACAAAGGAATTAGAATAAGAGAAGTTGATGGTCTTGGAAGACTCCTTTGTCTCAATGGGACCAATTTTTAGGATGAAAGGGTGTTCGGTGGGCAGCGGGAGTGTTGCGTAGTAAAATCTGGGTTCGGAAGGAGGAGGTGGAGGCACGGGGGTTCTTCTGAAAATCACTTTCAAAAATAAAAAAATCCATCTCACTATGCTTTAAAGTGTCCACCTCACCCTTTAAATGACATGTATTTCATTAATTGCATACGTGGACTCTCTGCCGTTAACTATTTAAACAGCGTCTATAAAAAGGACTAAATTGAATAGAAATTACATTCTTTAGGATAACATTGAACACAAAAAAAAAAAATTACGACCAAATCGAACAAACCTTACGAAGATAGGGACCATCAGAGGTATTAAGCCAAAGATTTTTGAAAACCTGGCTCTGATACCAAATGTAACACCCCGGTTTTCGAGATGTCACGGTGTAAAAATTTTTCACAAAATATTTTGATAAACAATTCTTTAAGATAATCAAACTATATTTGATTAAAATGCGGAAGCAAAACATAATTATAAATGTTGTCTGAATTTCTAGAATATCGTTTTTACATAAAGGTACCAAGTCTGAAAAATTTTAAATATGACAAGTAATCAACCCCGATATAAAGATCCCAACTCTCGTCAGCTACTTCGATCTAGCCTTTATCTGCAACGCCATCTACTCCCGTACAGGTACGATCATCATAGGTGGAAACCACAACCACAACATTCAAGGGTGAGCAACCAGAAATAACATAGCATACACAATATCATATTCATTTTAAACATAGAATAACATAGTCATACAACATATTTCATGACAACATTTCCATCATAGTCAATTCATTCATGATCCAATGTCGTTTGCTTCTACTGTGTCGTCATAACCTGTTATCACTAACAGGAACTTGTTCCGTAAAACAGAGCAATTCGAGTCGTCTTCCATCGCAACTTTCGACCTATCTCGCCGACTTCTCAAGGACTTACGAGTAAAAACTTCAGTTAGGCGCACCCACCGAACACTATACTCACACGAGCCGAAGTCATTTTGGGCGAGACATCCACATCCCCCCGCAGTGGGAAGTGGCACTCGAATCACTATCTCTAAACAAGAGTCCAACACATTATTATCGTACCACAATACGAAAAGTTCATCCGTGATCGACGATAATACAAAAAAATAACATAATTTCATATTCATATCACAATTCCATACATATTCTCATTATCATACATTCCTCCACTAGTCTTAGGACTTATCTCATCGTTCTCAAAAGTATGTATACACCACCAATCATCAAATATAAACCTAATTCTCAACATGATACATACATAACCTCGAACATGGATATTATATCCAAAAATACTGAAATTACTAATACCATCATAAGTATTTGATTCCATTAAATAATTATCATAACACAATTAATCTCGATTGAACCTGCATTAGTTCACCAAATCACAAAGTTTATGATACAATTACGGTACATTTTCATATTACAATAATTATCCACAAATGATAATAAGAAACTTTTCAACAGAAAACCAGCACATAGACCCACACTACAATCTTTAAAGTAATCCTCACTCTGTTTCATATATATAAATATATATAAAAGATACTACCACACTTCCCTGCATATTTTATATATAAATAACTAAAATTATATTAATATAATATATACATTCATACATACTCATCTGCACCTTATTTACATATATATATATATATATATATATATATATATATATATATATATATATATATATATAATATGAATATCACATATTATCTTACTTTGGCAAGTACGGCCAACATAACATTTATCTATAAATTTTGAGATTCTAAAAATCAAAATAATCATTTAATTAAAAATAGACAAACTTAACCAACCATTTACTGAAACCCCAAACTTGAATGCCAAAGTCGTGTCACTGATATTACCAAAATCACTCCAAATTATAGAACTAAAAAATACTTAACTCATATGATAAAAGTAACCCAAAAATAACCTCAAGTAATTCACCTTCCTGCATATTCATTCCATTTTCCTCTCTCATGCAACCTTCTAACACCAAAACCAAACCAGATGGAAAACTCCTTCCCTGCAACCAATATACCCATGGGACCCACGCCCATTACCACTATATCAAGTAACTCAAAATAATACCCCTCACTTTTCCCACTTGGATGCAACTATACGTGGGTTTCCTCTCTGCACCTAAACCTAATAACACCAAATAATACTTTTCTCCTTCTATCACTTACCCCACGGTCCCCGCCATTTAAACTTTAACTTTAAGGACCCGGAGCCATAGAAAAAGAATTAAATAAAAAAATATAGGTAGGAAGGGGAGGTACTGTATCCGTAAACAATGAGCAAAGTGGAGGGAATAAAGAAAAATAAAATAAAGAATATAGTTAGATGAGGAAAAAGAGTTTACGGTTTTGTTGGGAGAAAATAAGATATGGTGATGAGTGTGGGTGGTTCCCACGCCTTTTCAAAGTGGAGATTAGAAAGTGAATGAAGACTAATGATTGGTGGACGTTGAGTGTTATTTGTTTATATCAAAGATGAAACAATTGATTTAACCGGTTTGGGTGCGTGGGTGATTTCTTTGTCAGAGGCATACTTTCCTTTGAGCATTAGGCGGAATGTAATATTAAATAATTGCTAAGGATTTCTCTTTAATACTTGTGTTATATATATATATATATATATATATATATATATATATATATATATATATATATATATATAT
>NW_014542359.1:859125-867044 GCF_000741045.1 Vigna radiata var. radiata | reverse complement strand
ATGTATGTATATGTATATGTATGTATATGTATATGTATGTATATGTATGTATATGTATATGTATGTATATGTATGTATATATATATATATATATATATATATATATATATGTGTGTGTGTGTGTGTGTGTGTGTGTGTGTGTGTGTATAAGTTGTGAAAGGCGGAGAGTGCGGCTCTTGGCAGGCTTCCAATAGAAGGGGCACATGGACGAATCGAACAAACACTGGAATGAGAGGGATTTAGGAGACTGTATAGGTATGAGACTATACAGTTGAAGGATATATTAAAGGAATTGATTTGGCTACCTATATCACCAAAATGCATTTACTTTTCGGTAGCCTAACCCATAAGAACTCCATGGTTAAGCGTGCTTAGCCTAGCTGAGGATCTGCGCTGAGGGCATCTACTGATGGATGCCAGCATTTGGACAGGGATTTTTCTTTTTCTTTTACTTTGTACTTTGAATTAGTTGATTGTGGATGATGATTGAGAATGTGTGAATATTGATATCCAGGTTGATGATTCACTAATTATGTGAACAAATGAGTAAGTGATTCATGATTGTGATATTGATGCTAAGTAGGATTCATGAATGAGAAGTGAGAAAGCATTTGTGTGAGGTATTGAGCTCCAAAGTTTTTATGTGTGCACTGTTCACAAGGAATCATGATTGATATTGACTTAATCTTAATAATTGACTGAATTGCATGTTTATGTCATATGATTAAGGCCAAATTTTCACCCAAAGTGTTTCAAATAATATACCCTTTTTGAACCTTGGCCTTAAATAGTATGAAAACCCTTGTTTGAATTGAATTACCTTGAGTTGGGTTGAGAATAATTGTATGTGATGAAAAGGTTGAAGTTTGGGGTTGTATGGGGAAAGTAAAAGGCAAAAGAAAAAACATTGAGTTCAAAAGATGAAAAAGAAAAATGCATGAGAAAGAAAAAGGAAAGAAGAAAAGAGAAAAAGCATGTAAAGTGAACTCAATGTAAAAAGGAAAAAGGGAAGAAGTTGGGAATGAGTGAGATTGTTTAAAAGGAGAGTATGCTTGAACTCTGAATAATCTAAAACTCTCTTAACTCAAGGATTTTGTATTCCAGAAAGTCCTTGTGATGACATTTGCATGTGAAGATTTTGATTGTTTTAGATGAATGCCAATATTGTTTTATGTGACATGTGAACAACAGAGAATATAGTGACCTCCTAAAACACTTGAGTGATTGAGTGAAACACTTGCTTGGTGAGAATTGTTAAATCCATGTTTACATCTATGCTTAGTTGATTGATCATTCATGAATAAAACATCTGTTGGAAAAAGATTGATTATGTGAACTGAATTGAATTGAAAGCATGCATGTATCTTTATAGGATTCCACTAAAATTTGAATTGTATAATAACTTGTCTTGAGCAAAAGGAGTTTTGAAAAGTATGAATTATTCCATGAAGAAGTGAAAAGCCAAGTTTTGTTGTGTTTGCTTGAGGACCAGCAAAGTTCTAAGTTTGGGGTTGTGATAACGGTCTAAAAACCGTTATTTTCATACTTAAATTTCATATTAAAACACACCCTTTATGGCTTAGAATGAGCTTTAAATCAAATAAAACACTTAGTTATGTCTTGTGACAGTCAAAAGTTGGTTTTAGAGATATTATGCCTGTTTTACATTGTTTTGCAGGGTTTTTAGATGAATTCAAGATGGAAGTGAAGTAAGGTGGACTTAGACCCATGAAAGAAGGAAAGAAATGATTAAAAGAAGGGTCAAGTGAGTCGCTGAGCGCTAGAATGGTCCGTTGAGCGCTCAGAGGGATTAAAGCCGCTGAGGGTTAGAGCCGCAAGAGGGAAACCGCTGAGCAGTGAACTTAGGCGCTTGGGCGGTTGTCTGTTTTTATTAGCTAGATTCTGTAATCTTTCTATTATCTTTCTGTGATCTTTTTAGGCTTTTATATAGCCTTAGTGCGAATCAAAAGGGGATTCTTTTGGCAGAGAGAAACGTCCAGAGCTATTCCACACACCTTGGAGGAGGTTTATTGGATGCTTAGGCTCCAATCTACCAAGTTTAGGGTTATTTCTTCCATTCTTTCATTATATTTCATCTAGTTTCACCATGATTATGGTGAACTAAACCCTTTGTTGTTGGGGAACAATGTAATCTTTTGAAACTCTCATATATCCAAATTCTTAATTATTTCATATGCTTGTCATATACTTGTTTATCAATTGTTGGNNTCTCATCTATGCTTAATGCTTTTATTGTTTAACTCATTCAGTAAAAGTTGTTTGCCTTTATTGATACGGGGACGTACGGTAATGTCATGAACTGGTGAGAAATTCCTTGATTATGCTAATACCACCTAGGGATAGGGGTAGGACGATCAATTGTATTTTGCTTCCATTTGCATTGCATTATTAGTTACTAGGGGAGGCTAGGGATAGCAAGCCGGTAATTAATAATAGGCTCTTTTCACCAAGGGATTGGGTTAAGGGTAGGCTAGAAAGTTTGCATGGCAATTGGATAAACAAGTGAAGTAAATAAGAAAAGTAGATATATGAGAGTGGATAAGATGAAATTGTAAACCCCAAATACACCATTCATCCATAGTTTTCAAAGCCAATTGAATCACTGCATTTGCATGTTTACTTTTGTTATTTGCATACCAACACCAAGTTAATTCTTTTCTCAAGTCTTACGCGATTTGTTTACATGAAAAGTAAGGCCTAAGAGTCCTTTGGGAAGAACGATATTGGGTTTACCAATTATATTTGTTGATAACGATCTGGTACACTTGTCAGGGGCTTAACACATATGAAATGATTACCAGAAGTGGGAAAGTATAAGAGGAAAGAAGAGTAGAAAAAGAAAGTGCTAGAAAAAAGAGTGAGCAAGAAGAAGATGGGGAAAGAGAAAAAAATATGATGAATAAAAAAAATGAGGGTGATAATAGAGAAGAAGGAGTTGAAAAATTGAGAGAAAAAGAGTATGTTAAACCTTTGCCTTATCCAAAGACATATTCAAGAAGAGAGAAGGAAAAACAGTTTGAGCGATTCATGGAGATTTTTAGGAAGTTGGAAATAACCATACCATTTTCTGAGGCATTTCAGCAAATGCCCTCATATGCCAAATTTCTAAAGGAACTTCTCATGAAAAAGAGGAAGTATGTTGAGAAGGAAACCATTGAAATGCAAGGAAATTGTAGTGCAGTCATAGAAAGGAAATTACCTCCTAAATTACAAGATCTAGGGAGTTTCACCATTCCATGCACTATTGGAGAGTTAGAAGTGGGGAAAGCTCTGATTGATCTAGGAGAAAGCATTAATCTAATGCCTCTTTCTATGTTTAGAAAGATTAGAGGATTAGAACTGAAGCCAACAAGGATGACTATTCAATTAGCAGATAGATCTTTGAAATACCCATATAGAGTGGCTGAAGATGTGATAGTTAAAGTGGATAAATTTTTATTCCCGATGGATTTTTTTGTTATGGAGATGGAGGAGAATGGAGATGCACCTTTGATTCTTGGTAGACCTTTCATGAAGACAACCAGGATTTTAATTGATGTAGAGAATGGTAAGGTGAAGGTCAGAGTACCGGATGAAGAGGTAAATTTTGATGTCTTTCAAGCAATGTCATATCCTAGAGATAAAAAGTCATGCTTCCAAATAGACATTGTGGAAGAACTTTGTATGCTGCAAGATAAGAGAATAAGAATTGCATCTGCATTAGAGAGGTCTCATTGATGAATGTGAAAATTTACATGAAGAAGAAGATAAAATGATTGAAGAATGGGCCCGTGAATTGGAAGAAACAAAAGAAATTTCAACAGAAGAGGCCAGCTTTGAAAGAATCGATCCTAAAGAGAAGGTGAAAGAATGTAAGCTTGAATTAAAAGAACTACCACCACATTTGAAGTATGTATTTTTGGAAGCAAATGGAGGGAAGCCAATCATTATTAGTAAGTCATTATCTCTAAAAGAAGAAGACAAGTTGGTAGAAGTCCTAAAACCAAATAAGGGTGTTATAGGCTGGTCAATTGCAGATCTTAAGGGAATAAGCCCTACATATTGTATGAACAGGATCCTTATGGAGAGTGATTATAGACCAGCGGCTCAGCCCCAAAGAAGATTAAATCCAGTTATGAAAGAAGTCGTTAGAAAGGAAGTGTTGAAGTTACTAGAAGCAGGAATTACATACCCAATATTTGATAGTAAATGGGTAAGTCCAGTTCAAGTGGTTCCAAAGAAAGGAGGAATGAAAGTGATTCATAATGAGAAAAATGAATTGATTGCTACACGAACAATTACTGGGTGGCGGATGTGTATAGATTACAGAAAATTGAATACATCTACCAGGAAGGATCATTTTCTGTTACCTTCTATGGACCAGATGCTAGAAAGATTAGTTGGACAAGCATACTATTGCTTCCTTGATGGTTATTCTGGATATAATCAAATTGTGGTGGATCCTGAAGATAAAGAGAAAACAACTTTTACTTGTCCCTTTGGTATTTTTGCTTATAGAAAAATGCCATTTGGATTATGTAATGCACCTACTACATTTCAAAGGTGTATGCAAGCAATCTTTGCAGAATTTATGGAGTAAAGTATAGAAGTCTTCATGGATGATTTTTCAGTGTTTGGAGATTCTTTTAAGAGATGCTTAATCAACTTAGATGCAGTTCTCAAAAGGTGTGTTCAAACGAATCTTGTCTTGAACTGGGAAAAATGTCATTTTATGGTTACTGAAGGAATTGTGTTGGGACACAAAATTTCGTCCAAAGGGATTGAAGTCGACAAAGGCAAAGTGGAGGTTATTGAAAAGCTTCCACCACCATTAAATGTGAAAGGGATCCGGAGTTTCTTAAGCCATGCTGGTTTCTATCGGAGATTTTTTAAAGACTATTCAAAGATTGCTAAGCCATTGAGTAATCTGCTAGTTAAAGATACACCATTTGAGATGAGTTCTGAATGTTTGCAAGCTTTTGATGTTTTGAAGAAAAGTTTAATTTCTGCTCCGATAATTGTAGCTCCAGACTGGAATAAAGATTTTGAACTCATGTGTGATGCTAGTGACTATGCTATAGGTGTTGTATTGGGTCAAAGAAGAGAAAGAGTATTTCATGCTATTTACTATGCTAGTAAAGTTTTAAATGAAGCCTAGTTGAATTATGCTACTACGAAGAAAGAATTTTTGGCTATAGTCTATGCACTGGAGAAATTTAGATCTTATCTCATTAGATCTAAAGTCATAGTTTATACGGATCATGCAACTTTAAAGTACTTATTAACAAAGCCAGATTCAAAAGCACGGTTAATCAGGTGGGTACTTTTGTTACAAGAGTTTGACATAGAGATTCCTATTAAAAAGGGAAGTGAGAATTTAATTGTTGATCACATAACTCGATTGGTTAACACTGAAGTAACAAGCAAGGAGAAGGAAGTCTGGGAGTCTTTCTCAGATCAAACTCTTTTGTACATTCAACAAAGGCCATGGTTTGCTGATATGGCTAATTTTAAAGCTGCAGGTGTTATTCCTGAGGAATTAAAGTGGCAACAGAAAAGGAAGTTTTATTCTGATGCCAAGCAGTTTATATGGGATGACCCATATTTATTTAAGATTGGAGCAGATAATCTTTTGAGGAGATGTGTAACCAAGGAAGAGACAGAAGGAATCCTTTGGCATTGTCATAATTCTCCTTATGGAGGACATTATAATGGGGAGCGAATGGCTGCAAAAATTCTTCAGTCAGGATTTTATTGGCCTACTTTATTTAAAAACGCTCACAATCATGCTAGGAATTGTGATAAGTGTCAAAGGACAGGAGCTATTTCAAGAAGGCTTGAGATGCCATTACAAGGTATTTTGGAAGTTGAAGTTTTTGACTGTTGGGGTATTGATTTTGTTGGGCCTTTTCCACCATCATTTAATAATGAATATATTTTGGTGGCTGTTGATTATGTGAGTAAATGCGTTGAAGTTATAGCATGTCCAAAGAATGATGCCAATACGGTGATTAAATTCTTGAAAAGGCAAATCTTTTCATGCTTTGGAACCCCCAAGGTACTTATTAGTGATGGGGGTTCTCATTTTTGTAATGCTCAGCTTGCTAAGGTACTTAGACATTATGGGGTGAAACATAAAGTGGCTGCACCTTATCACCGACAAACAAATGGTCAAGCTGAAGTTTCCAACAGGGAAATCAAGAGGATATTAGAGAAGACAGTGGCTTTCTCACGAAAGGATTGGTCACATAAATTAGATGATGCTCTATGGGCATACAGGACAACTATGAAGACTTCCATGGGGTTATCACCTTTTCAGACGGTATATGGGAAAGCATGTCACTTGCCAGTGGAGATGGAACATAAAGCTTTGTGGGCTTTGAAATTTTTAAATTTTGATCCTCATGAAATTCAAGGCAAACGAAGAAATCAGTTTTTAGAGCTTGAAGAGATGCGGTTACATGCATATGACTCATCTAGGAGCTATAAAGAAAAGGTGAAATTTTAACATGACAGAAAGCTGATAAAGAGAGTCTTCGCTTCAGGACAGCAGGTGCTATTATTTAATTCACAATTGAAATTATTTCCTGGAAAATTGAAATCAAAATGGTCGGGACCGTTGTTGATAAAGCGTGTGTTCCTAAATGGAGCTGTGGAATTAGAAACTCCAGATAATGATGGTCAGCAGCGGAGTTGGGTGGTAAATTGTCAGAGGCTCAAACATTATTTGGAAGGAGAGGTGGAACAATTCTCCATGATAATGATGGTGGATCCATGAGGTTCAGGTCAGGCTCATGACGTTAAACAAGCGCTTTTGGGAGGCAACCCGGGTTTTATTTTTCTTTTTCTCTTGTAATTTGAATTAGTAGTATAGGTTTTATCATTATGTCGATGCTTGGCTTGTACACTGATTCTGATTATGGTTCAAATTTATTGCATGATGAGTTATTTACTATTGATGATTGATTGTGGACGATGATTGAGAATGTGTGAATGTTGATATCTAGGTTAATGTTTCACTAACTATGTGAACAGATGAGTAAGTGATTCATGATTGTGATTATTAGCTAAGCAGGATTCATGAATGAGAAGTGAGAAAGCATTTGTGTGAGGTATTGAGCTTCAGAGTTTTTATTGATGTGTGTACTATTCACAGGGAATCATGAATGATATTGACTTAATCTTGATAATTGATTGAATTGCATGTTTATGTCATATGATCAAGGCCATGCTTGGAAAACCCTTACTAGCCAAATTTTCACCCAAAGTATTTAAAATAATATACCCTTTTTGAACCTTGGCCTTAAACAATATGAAAACCCTTGTTTGAATTGATTTACCTTGAGTTGGGTTGAGAATAATTGTATGTGTTGAAAAGGTTCAAGTTTGGGGTTGTATGGGGAAAGTAAAAGGCAAAAGAAAAAGAAAAACATTGAGTTCAAAAGCTGAAAAAGAAAAATGCATGAGAAAGAAAAGAAAAGAGGAAAAGAAAAAACATGTAAAGTGAACTCAATGTAAAAAGGAAAAGGGGAAGAAGTTGGGAATGAATGAGAATGGTTAAAAAGAGAGTATGATTGAACTTTGAATGATAATTTAAACTCTCTTAAATCAAGGATTTTGTATTCTAGAAAACCAATTTTTCTTGTTAGCCCAGCCTCATTATAAGCCTTGGAAAAATTCCTTGTGATGACATTTGCATGTGAAGATTTTGATTGTTTTAGATGAATGGAAATATTTTTTTATGTGACATGTGAACAGTAGAGAGTAGAGTGACCTCCTAAACACTTGAGTGATTGAGTGAAACACTTGCTTTGTGAGAATTGGTAAATCCATGTTTACATCTATGCTTAGTTGATTGATCATTCATGAACAAAATATCTGTTGGAAAAAGATTGGTTATGTGAACTGAATTGGATTGA
>NW_014542359.1:827026-858760 GCF_000741045.1 Vigna radiata var. radiata | reverse complement strand
GTATTAGGCTCTTTTCGCCGAGGGATCGGGTTAAGGGTAGGCTAAGAAAGTTGCATGACAATTAATTGATCAAACTAATAATTCAAGAGGAGTAAATAAGAGAGTGTAGATAAGATGAATTTGTAAACCCCCAACAACTCCATTCATCCATTGTTTTCCTTTTTTCAATTGAATCAATCTCTATTGCATGTTAACATTTTTGTTCTCAAATCAAATTAATCTTTTTTTATTTTCAAGTCTTATTATTTTAATTCATGTGAACGAGAAAGCCTTTTGAGTCTCTTGGGAAGAGCGATATTGGGTTTTACCAATTATATTACTTGAACGATTTGGTACGCTTGCCAATCCGTCAACAATCCTCCCTTGTCCTGGGCCCCATTACAACCATGAAAAGAACTTTTGATTTGAACATGTGTATGTGCTTGAGTGTTGATATTAGAGGCTTGCCAAGCCTATTTGTGTTTGCTTTCTTGAGTGCATTGAGTGACATTGATGTACCTTAAACACTTGAGAGAAACACTGATTGTGTGCATTTGTGAGGCTCTGTTGCTTTTGATTTATCTCTCGAACTGATTGACTGTTTTCCATGTACTGAACTGTTTGGATGATTCTCTGAGTATCTGCTTTCATTGACTCTATGTGGGATTCTGCCTATGCCCTTCACTGTCCAGATTTTGTGAGAACTGTGCAACCTTGTGTTTGTCCTTGTGAGTCTTTGTCGTCTGTCTGTTGAGTCTGTGTCACTAGGGAGTGCAAAAGACTAACTGTGGTCTATTTTGATGAGTCGATATTTTATACCATTCACTTAGTTTTTCGCGCCGAATTGTGTTGATGAATTGTGCTTAATTCTTAGTTATTGTGTCATTTTCACCATTTGGGCTTAATTTTGAGCAATAATTCTTATTTTAATTAATTTGAATTTATTGAGCTTAATTATTCCTATTTTTATTTTTTAGGGAAAGTTTGGAATCACACTGTGAGACTTTTGGAAGGCACCAATTAAGTGAAGACTCTCCACAAAGCAATTTAGAATTAATTTAGCTTAGTTTAGTTTAGTAATTTAGAATTTGTAGATGAATTTTTGTTTGGTGGGCTAATTTTGGTAGAATAGACAAAAGCCCAATTGTAAAGTTGGTGACATGGCTCTAGGGTTTTATTGTAGGTGGACCCCACCCATTTGTGGAGAATTTTTTCAGACCTAGGGATTCCAAGTAACATCAGCCGTCACTTGGAATTTTTACACACACTCGGCACTTTTCATTTTAGGGGCTTGAAAACGTTTTCTTGGAGACGATGGGATGATGTTCTCGGGTTCTCATGCTTGTGAATGAATAAATCAAATTTCCTATTTCCTTTCCATTGTGTGAAATACTGCAACGTTTATTTACTTCCTTTTGAGCTTTTCATTAAATGAAATTGGTGCTAGGAGGAGAAGCCACACACACTCCAGATTTTCATTTTGCTGAAAACGTTTTCTTTGAGAGAAAGGGGACTCTCGTTTTTTTTTTTGGAATGGAATGAAAAATGAAGCTTGGAGCCGTCACACTTCAGGGGATTTTTATTTGGATTCTTTTCTTTAAGAACTTGAATGTAGCTCACGGTAGCATTTTGCTGAATGAATGAAGCACTTGCAATTTTCATTTTTGCTGGAAACGTTTTCTTTTAAAGGAATGTCTCTCTCGGTGCTCGGTGGAGATTCCAGCAACACACTGAACTTCAATTTAATTTTATTGCTGGAATGTTTTCTTCCCTTTGAGCTGGAATGACATTTATGCTTCTTTTGGGGAATATGGTTTAATGAAAGGAGTCCAGAGGCTTTACATTGTTGAAGGCTGCACACGGTTCTTTATTGGAGTTGGGTGTTAATTCACTCGGCTGGAACCTTTTGTCAAATCCCATTCAATTAATTGCTTTCAAGAAAGGTGAGCACATCCGTGAAAGAGGAATTAATGGGAGGAAATGGTGAGAAAACTGGCTGGAAGGGACGTGGCTAGTACTTGTTTCCGGTGAGTTCATTAGTCTACTTCAGAAATAGGTATGAAGCTAGAGATGATGGGACGTGTTGGTGGTTTGGAAGAAGAGAGGTGTTTAATTACATTTGGTGCACACGGTAATGTTTGGAGAGAATAGTTTATTCAATTTTGCTTTCAATTGGAAATGGTGTAGACGGTGACAAGGCAAAGGAGGGCTCCACGGTTCATGTGTTTTGTGCTCAAGCATTGGTCACATCAACATTGAATCCATTTCTTCAAAGAATTGGTGCACATGGGACATTGCTTATGCAAGAAAGAAGGGTTACCATTTAATTGCTATTTTATTCAAGCATATACATGTCACATCTAGAAGGAAGCACGGTATTGTAGAAGAAATTCCAGATTGCTTGCATTAGCTTTAGTGGTTACGACTTTATGTTAGGATGAAACTTTTAAGAAGTACATCTTAATCTCTATTGAAGAAATGTTGTTCATGTGTCACGTGAAGTGTTAGGATGAAAGCATGTTGGCTTATTTCTTTTGTTTTCAATTAGTTTAATTAGTAGGGTGAGTTGTATTTCATCTCTTTAATTTAGTGTTGCATTTTAATAATTTTAACTGTGCTAGATATTTGTGTTGTTATAGTGTTGGGCTTAATATTTTCTTTCACTTTAATGTTGTCTAGTATTTTCGGTGGTGATAATTTAGTTGTAAGATTAGCCTTAGTGTCCATCCGTTTCAATACTGTTAGTTAGGTTTAATTTGCGTGTTTTAATTTAGTCGATTTGCATTCACAAAAATACTTTCAAACCCCCCCCCCTTTCGTGTTAGGCTCGATTCTCAAACCGCAAAATTACTCCTTGAGAGACGACCTATGAGTCACTTCCTAGTCTATACTGCATTTCTAATATGCAATCAAATTTGTATGGGCCGCGACACCCATCAATAGCAAGCTGGTAATTAGTAATAGGCTCTTTTCACCAAGGGATTGGGTTAAGGGTAGACCAAGAAAGTTAGCATGACAATATGATAAATAAGCTAATTACATAAGAAGAGTAGATATACGAGGGTGGATAAGATGAAATTGTAAACCCCAACAACTTCATTCATCCATAGTTTCTTAAAACCAATTGAATCACTGCATTTGCATTTTTACTTTTGTTCTTTGCATACAAACACCTACTTAATTCTTTTCTCAAGTCTTATGCGATTTGTTTACATGAAAAGTAAGGCCTAAGAGTCCTTTGGGAAAATGATACTTGGACTTACCCATTTATATTACTTGATAACGATCTGGTACACTTGCTAGGGACTTAACAGACGCCCAGTGCTGGGGTAGCGCTGGCAGTGTTCGCGGCACCACTTTTTCATCTTTTCTTTCCCTTTTTTCTGTTCCAAGTCCTTCCTTCTTCATCTTAATTTTTCATCTTTCGTAAAATCCTGTCAAAACAATGTAAAACCAAGCATAATATCTCTAAAACCACTTTTGAATCTCTTGTTCACTAACTTAATCAAAATGCATGATTTAAAGCTAATTCTAAGTCATAAAGGTTGTGTTTTGATATCAAATTATGGTATAAAAATAACGGTTTTTAGACCGTTATCAGTTAGCATCATTTCATATGTTTTACTGAATATATTTTAAAGCAAGAAATCACAAGCACTTTTACGAACTTATTCTTGTGCTACAAAGTTCTAGTAAAGTCGACTACATTACTAATGGATTCGACTATGCTAAAACCTTTGTATAGATTTTGAGAATTAGTGCTATGTGCGATTTTGAGAAGAAAAGAATTTCAAAGTGTTTAACATTGTGATAGTCGACATTGTGTTTTACATTCAAAGTTGCATTCCCAAAGTTGCATTAAAAAATGCACCCGGAAGTGGTACCAAAGCCGCCAAAAAAAAAGAAAGGTAAAAAGTGTTTTCTGTCACAGGTACCTGAAGAGGAAAAAGATTGCTAAGGAGCAAATGTTCACCAAAGTCCTCTAAAAAAGCAGGAAGTACTAAGACTAGGCTTGCCTATACAATGCAACAAAAAGTTGTGGGTGGTAAAAAACTCAGAGCCGATGGACTAATAGAATTTGAATCTCCTACTGCTAGGAGAACCAAGAAGGTGAACAGGAAAAGGCTAAAGACCAGTTGGCATGCTGAGGGAAAGGATGACACCACAATTAAAGATGCAGTTGATTGATGTCACATGAGCTTATTGGGTCAAGCTAGTGACGTTAAAGAAGCGCTTGTTGGGAGGTAACCCAGTGCTCTGAACTTTTACTTTCAATTTTGTTTTTATTTTAATGTGTGTTTTATTTTATTTTATTTTATTGTGCTCTTCTTGAATGAACTGAACTGCTTTGATTCACCTATGCTCTATTTTGTGTGATGGGTTTGCTTTTTGAAAATTCTAGTGTTTGATTAAAGTTGAGATGATGCATGATGATAAAATCCCAATTTGTGAGACAGGTGCTTGAGACAAAGTTTGATTAAAATACTGAGCAAGATGTTTTTCTGAATTTGAGAGCTTGTGATTTTTACCTGTGTGAGTTTTGAGCATTAGAGTATTTTTAAATTAATTGTTATTAATTTGGAAGCATGAATGATTTTGCCCAAATTTTCTGTGATTGAACTACTTGCTTGCAGGTTCCATATGATCAAGGCCATCTTTTGTTATCCCTTATTCTTTTGGACTCTTAGGCCTTAACTTTCATGTAACCTATTTGTGTAAGACTTGAGAAGAAAATATATTTAGTGGTTGTATGCAAAGAACAAAAATAAACATGCAATGCAATTGATTCAATTGGTTTCGAGAAACTATGGATGAATGGTGTTGTTGGGGTTTACAATTTCATCTTATCCACTCTCTTATATTTACTCTTCTTATTTAATTCCCTTATTTATTTAATTGACATGCATACTTTCTTAATTACCCTTAACCCAATTCCTTGGTGAAAAGAGCCTATTACTAATTACCGGCTTGCTATCCCTAGCCTCCCTTAGTAACTAATAATGCAATGCGTTCTGAAGCAAATACAATTGACCGTCCTACCCCTATCCCTTGGCGATATTGGCATAATCAAGGAATTTCCCACCAGTTCATGAAATTACCGTACGTCCCCATATCGATAAAGACAAACAACATTTACTGAATGAGTTAAACAATAAAAGCATTGAGCATGGATGAGACCCCGACAATTGATAAATAAGTATATGATAAGCATATGAAATAAATATGAATTTCAATTTATGAGAGTTTCAAAAGATTACATTGTTCCCCAACAACAAAGGGTTTATTTCACCATTGACATGGCGAAACTAGATGAAAATAATGAAAGAAAGAATGGAAGAAATAACCCTAAACTTGGTTGAATGGAGCCTAACCATCCAAGGAACCTCCTCCAAGGTGTGTGGAATAGCTCTGGACGTTTCTCTTTGCCAAAAGAATCCCCTTCTAATTCGTACTGGGGCTATATATAAGCCCAAAAAGATAACAGATAGATAACAGAAAGATTTACAGAATCTAAATAAAAAAATAGACAACCGCCCAGGCGCTTAATTTGACTGCTCAGCGGTTTGCCTCTAGCCGCTCTGACCGCTCAGCGGTCAGTTTTGCCGTTGAGCGGTTTCCCTCTAATCGCTCTGAGCGCTCAGCGGACCATTCTAGCGCTCAACGGCTTGCTTGACCCTTCTTTTCATCATTTTTCTACTTCTTTCATTGGTCTAAGTCCACCTTACTTCACTTCCATCTTTATTTCATCTAAAAACCCTGCAAAACAAGCTTAATATCGCTAAAACCAACTTTTGACTCTCAAGAGACTCAANTAAGTGTTTTNCTTGATTTAAAGCTCATTCTAAGCCATAAAGGGTGTGTTTTACTATCAAATTTAAGTATGAAAATAACGATTTTTAGACCGTTATCACTTGCAGGTTCCATATGATCAAGGGCATCTTTTGTTATCCCTTATTCCTTTGGCCTTCACAAAAATTTTGGCCACTGAAAAGAGAACAATTTGTTCTAACCTTTGAACCTTGAGCCTTATGTGTTGAGAAATAGGTAGGCTTCATTTTACACAAAGAGGGAGGGTGAATTGGTGTTGTTTCAAAAACAAAATATTTTCGCAATCTTTAAACAAAAGTATAAAGCTTTTTTATCTTTCCTTAAATGCAAGTAATGAAAATTTCTATGCAGCGGAAAAACATAGTTGACTGCTTAATAGATATAATCGACTGAAATAAAGAGTGCATGGATTGAGAAAATCAAACACTGGTTTTTATACTGGTTCGGCCAACAATGCCTACATCCAGTGTCCTTCCAACCCATTAAGCAAATGCACTATATAGGTTCCGTTTTTTACAACAAGGAATTTATAGAAGACCTCATGTCAAAAATATAAATCTCCTCTCTAACCCAAAACCAAAATATAGCTACAATAACCAAAACCAGACTTGCAGCAAGAATCCCCTCTTCTGCAATCTGAACCCACGTCAAACAATCCTCAACGTGTAAATTCTAGCACTCTCCACAGGATGCCAAGCCTTAACTCAACAATCTTCACAGGATGCCAAGGCTTTAAACGATGCAACAGTCTTCACAGGATGTCAAGCCTTCAAAGATCAATCAAGAAGCACCTTCTTTAAGAAGTTCTGATCACACAGTCAGCGGATAAGTCTTCTCCCTTTGAATCTCTCTCAAGATAGATCACCACAGTCTTCTTGGAGAACTCTTGGAGCTGTTAAAATAGAGAATTCAATCTGAAACAAGAAATGAAAATGTTAGATCGTCAAAATCTCTGAACAAATCGTGTTCAGCCAATTTATAGTTTTCTGTCAGTCAGATTGTTTCTCAATCGAATAGCCTACTAATGCAGTCGACTGTATTAATACAGTTATAACAGATAGTCAAGATAGAGGCTCTCCGTCAACCAAAATCAACACACATTTAATACAGTTGACCAAGTCACCAATGCTTAACTAACTGTTAAAAATATAGTCGTTGGAGCGTGTAAGGATAACAGAATTCCAAAACAGATCAATAATACAGTCGAATGTACACTGGACAAATTCGATTGACACATGTAAAAACATTTTGAAATTCTTTTCAATCCAAAACATCACAGAGCACTGGTTCTCAAAATCTATACAAAGGTTTTAGAATAGTTGAATCCATCACAGGTGTATTCGACTAGAGTAGAACTTTGTCACACAATTATAAGTTTGTAAAAGTGCTTGTGATTTTTCTCTTTCCATAATGTGCAGTAAAATATTTTTGACATAGCAGTTTGCATTGCACATAATCATCCAAGTATGTTCCACAAATATATCACACAATTAACATAGGAACATACATCAGAGTACATTAAAACATGTTCAACAGATATAGAACTCAGTTCAGATTAAGAACATGTAATGTAGCAACATGTATATTGTTATTAAGCATAGTGTTGTCATCATTAAAAACTAGATTGATATAGAGTTTGTGTTGTCAACAATCTCAACAATCTCCCCCTTTTCTCATGATGCACAACCATGATTAATAACTTAATCATGTTTGTACAATTCAACACAAGACAGAGTAATATCATATAGCAAAAGATTTAATACAGTTCAATTACTCTGCATGTACAACATAATATCAAGTAGATAAAGTATGAGACAGACTATTCACCCCCTTTCACAAAGCATTTATACTTGCTCTCATACTCTCATATAAATCTCTCCCCCTTTGTGCATTAACAAAAAAGGAATGCTTCATATATTTATGCAGATTTGAAAACAAAGATGCTTCAGAAAGATATGCAATTTGTAAAATACAATGATGCTCTCGTATTGACACTCAAAGCACCCTTTTTCATTTAGAAACTTGCTTGAACTCATGTGTTTTCAATAAATTGTGTGAATAAGAGAGTTGAGGTTGATTTTAACAGTTTTCTAAAAAATTCTCCTTGTTTTGAAAGAGATTGAAGCAATACTGGAAGAAGAAGTGAAAAACCAAGAGGGTGGAGCTCAAAAGGGGTCAAAAAGGCACCAAGAAGGCGGGAAACCCGAAGCCCAGGTGAAAGGAAGAAAAAACAGCGCGGAGCAACATCATCGCTAGTTGCGTGGGCAACGGCCCCGACTCCCGGGCAACGGACGCCCGAAACCTAGGCGACCAAAACTGGCGCCCAAGACTCACATGAGCCTCAATTCACGCTTGGGCGAGCTCCCTACGACGCTTGAGCATGATTTCATGTGGATCGGGCCCTTATTCTGCTTTGATTTACTTCTTTTGGACAGGGCCGCACTTTGGGACGCGTCTGACACTATTTAAAGGACCTAGGGCTCTAGGTTTTGCATCCCTGGTAGAAGAGAGCATAGCAGTACACCCCTAGCCAATTCTTAGTCTTTTCCTTCTTTCTTTCTTCCATTATTCATAGAATTCCCCCATGTCTATGGGGAACTAATTTCTATTTGTTGTTGGGGAATAATGTAACCTTGTGAACTCTCATGTATTTGAATTGATTCTTAATTTCATATGTTTTTTCCATTAATTGTTAGAGTAATTTATCTATTCTTATTGCTTGCTTATACAATAGCATGATCTATGATTTGCATGAGTGCCGACAGGTTCCTTTCAATTCAGGTCCTTGTTAAATTACTCCTAAGGGTTATATTGCTCAGACATCAGGGTATGCGTCTTAGTCATCTTAACCTCTTGATCTTCACATCTTTTTACCAGGAATGCTAGGAATTGTATGAACTTGTAATTAGGGACATGCTTATTTACCGAGACATCGAGTTTAAGTGTTTTAGTGAGGGACGTTGGCATTAATGAATAAAGAAGAATTCTTATGTACATGAGAGGGAACTTGGTGAAATCTAAACCCAAAAACGTACTCATCTCATATAAGTCAACCTCCATTCATCTCTGTGCTCTTTTGCCACTGATCAATTTTAATTTGTTTTATTTTATTATTGTTTGCAATCCAAATCCATGATCTCTTTTACACTAAGTCTCAATTAATCTTGTTTTCACACAATTGTTCAGCGCTGAGAGTCCTCTGGGATATGATACTTGGTCGACTCGGTACACTTTCCGATTTGCCCCAACAAGTTTTTGGCGCCGTTGCCGGGGACTCACAGTTTAAGCTATTCTATTTGTGTGATTCTTGATTAATTTTGACTTTATTTTTATTTTTATTTTTCAATCCCCAATTTCCATTTTTATTTAAAAACAAAAAAAAAAAACTAGCAATCTCTGAATTATTTTTTACTAATCTCTGTCTAGAATTTCTGTGCAGGTCTCACAATATGCTCAAACAAGATGCAATTTTACTAGGATAATTTCAAATACTGGTGGGAACCCTACCCAAGCACAAATCAAAGTCAATATGGGCAAGGTGGAGGATTATTCACTAGTCCACCACAAGCTGATAGCACTACAAAGCTTGAGGAGGCCCTCCAGGAGTTCTTGCAAGAATCTCTCTCATTTCGGAAAAACATTCAGGCCTCATCACAAAATATAGAGGCTCAGTGCATGGTTTTAAGTCAGATGATGAATGAGATCACAAACAACGAAAGGCCTGGAAAGGAATGCAAAGCTGTTGTCATTGAAAATGACAAGGTTCCAAATGAGGAAAGAGAGAAAGAAAAAAGAGAGAGGATGAAATAGAGAGAAAAGAAGAAGAGGGTTTGAGCGATGAGGAGCAAGAAGAAGAAGAGAAAGAGGAAGAGATAAAAGTAGAGAGAGAAGAAAAAGAAAGTTTGAGTGAGAAAGAGAAAGAGGTAGAAAAGAAAGAAATTGAGAGAGAAAAGAAAAGAATTGAGAAAACTCCTTTGTGTCCTCAGGAGTGTCCTAAGGAGAAAAAGAGAGGGGAAGGAGGAAAGCTAAAAGAAAGAATCATATGAAAAACCCCCTCCTCACCCAAAGAAGGATCATAGGAAGAAAAAGGAAAAATAGTTTTAGCGTTTCATGGAAATCTTCAAGAAATTGGAGATTAAAATTCCTATGATTGGGACACTACAATAGGTTCATGGTTATATTAAGTTCCTGAAAAAATTTAACAAAAAGAAAAAATATCTTGAACCCAGTTCTTGAATTTTTTTATTTTTTTATTTAATTTTATTTTATTTTATTTTATTTTATTTTATTTCATTTGATTTGATTTTATTTTATTTTATTTGATCTTATTTGATCTTATTTTATTTTATTTTATTTCACTTTATTTTATTTTATTTTATTTTATCTTGTTTTGTTTTATTTTATTTTTATATTTTTGTGTGTGGTTTGGATTTGATTTTGTGTTTAAGTTCTTTTAGGTTATGCACTGCTTCTGATGGTAGTACTGACAACATCTACTGATGGATGCTGATGAAAAAGAGAAAGAATAACATCTACTGAAGGATGTTGATGAGAAGATTCGCATCTACTGATGGATGCTGGAAGAGTTTGAGAGAGCATTTACTGATGGATGCTGCTATGAAAAAGGATGATGACTAGACATCTACTGATGGATGTTAGGTGATTAGGCATCTACTGATGGATGCCAATGTAGATGAGAAAGATTGGTGTCTATTGAGGGATACCAATGAAGACAAGAAGAATTAGCATCTACTGATGGATGTTATGTGATAAGACATCTACTAATGGATGTTACAAACAACATCTACTGATGGATGCTATGATGATGAACTTATTGGGTCAAGCTAGTGACGTTAAAGAAGCACTTGCTGGGAGGCAACCCAGTGCTCTGAACCTTTACTTTTTAATTTTTAATTTTTATTTTTGATTTTTTTATGTGTGTTTTCTTTTATTGTGTTCTGCTTGAATGAACTGAACTGCTTTGATTCAACTGTGCCTGTTTTGTGTGATAAGTTTTGCTTTTTTAAAATTCTAGTGTTTGATTAAGGTTGAGATGATGCATGATGATAAATTTGTGAGACAGGTGCTTGAGATAAAGTTTGATTGAGATACTGAGCAAGATGTTTTTCTAAATTTAAGAACTTGTAACTTTACGTGTGTGAGTTTTGAGCTTCAGAGTTGTTTTTAAATAATTGTTGTTACTTTGGAAGCATAATGATTTTGCCCAAATTTTCTGTGATTGAACTACTCTCCTGCAAGTTCCATATGATCAAGGCCCTCTTTTGTTATCCCTTATTGTTTTGGCCTTCAAAATATTTTTGCCCACTGAAAAGAGAATAATTTGTTCTAACCTTTGAACCTTGAGCCTTATGCATGTCTTAAAAAACCCTTTTGGAAAAATCTTTACCTTGAGTTAAGTTGAGAACATTTGATGAGGTACTGATAAAGGTTCAAGTTTGGGGTTACTAGGATACAATCCACTTCTTTAGGCAGTGAGCAATCAAAAAGAAAAAAAAGCAAAAAGCAAACGGAAAAGAAAAGAAAAAGTGAGAATAGAAAGATTCAGAAAGAAAAAGAAAGAGCTCACTACAAGGGAAGGCTGGGAAAAATAAAAGAGAGTTGTTATTGAAAGATGAATTCATAAATGTCTCTCTTAACTCAAGGAACTTTGTTGACCAGAAAAACCAATTTCCTTCTTAGCCCAGCCAAGTTACAAGCCATGGAAAGCCCTTGTGATGATAATCGGCTTGTGAGTACTTTTGATTCTGGTTAAATGAAAGGCAAAATTAATTTGTGTGACATCGTGATAACAGAGAGAAACACCATACCATACACCTGTGCGTTGAGTGAGACACTTTTGAATTCTTGAGAGATATATTTGAGTGCTTGAGTGAAACACTTTCCCTGGTGAGGAATAATTCTCTAAATTTCTAATTGCATCTCTACTTGGTTGATTGATCACTCTTAAGGATAACACCTGTTGAAAATGCATCACATTGAGCATAATTGAATTAAAGCATCTGCACATCTTAACTGAAATCTTATGTTGAAATTGATAAAAGTGATTCCTTTTCTTGAAAAATTTTTCTGAAAAAGGTTGAGTCATTGTAGTGATTGTTCTGAAAAGCTGAGTTGCATCTTGTTTGCTTGAGGACAAGAAAAGTTCTAAGTTTGGGGTTGTGATAACGGATTAAAACATTGTTATATGTTATGTGATTTTGATACTAAAAGCACCCTTTTTCACTTAGAAAGTTGCTTGAACTCATGTGTTTTCAATAAATGGTGTGAATAAGAGAGTTGAGGTTGATTTTAAGAGTTTTCTAACAAATTCCCCTTATTTTGACAGAGATTGAAGCAATACTGGAAGAAGAAGTGAAAAGCCAAGAAGATGGAGCTCAAAAGGGGTCAAAAAGACACCAAGAAGGGGGAAAACCCGAAGCCCAGGCGAAAGGAATGAAAAACAGCGCGGAGCAACATCACCGCTAGTCACCCGGGCGACGGACGCCCGAAGCCTAGGCGACCAAAACTGGCGCCTAAGCCTCACATGAGCCTCAATTCACGCTTGGGCGAGCTCCCTAGACGCTTGAGCGTGACTTCACGTGGATCGGGCCCTGATTATGCTCTGATTTGATTCTTTTGGACCGGGCCGCACTTTGGGAGGCGTCTGACACTATTTAAAGGACCCTGGGGCTCTAGGTTTTGCATCCCTGGTAGAAGAGAGCATAGCAATACACTCCTAGCCAATTCTTAGTCTTTTCATTCTTTCTTTCTTCCATTATTCATAGAGTTCCCCTTGTCTATGGGGAACTAATTTTCTATTTTCTGTTGGGGAATGATGTAACCTTTTGAACTCTCATGTATTTGAATTGATTCTTAATTTCATATGCTTTTTCCATTAATTGTCAGAGTAATTTATCTATTCTTATTGCTTGCTTATCCAATAGCATGATCTATGATTTGCATGAGTGCCGACAGGTTCCTTTCAATTCAGGTCCTTGTTAAATTACTCTTAAGGGTTATATTGCTCAGACATGAGGGTATGGGTCTTAGTCGTCTTAACCTCTTGATCTTCACATCTTTTTACCGGGAATTCTAGGAATTGTATGAACTGATAATTAGGGACAAGCTTATTTACTGAGACATCGGGTTTAAGTGTTTTAGTGAGGGACGTTGACATTAATGTATAAAGAAGAATTCTTATATACATGAGAGGGAACTTGGTGAAATCTAACCCCAACAACATACTCATCTCATATAAATCAACCTTCATTCATCTCTGTGCAATTTTTCCACTAATCAATTTTAATTTTAATTTTATTTTATTATTGTTTGCAATCCAAATCCGTGATCTCTTTTACACTAAGTCTTCCTTAATCTTGTTTTCACAAAATTGTTCAGTGCCGAGAGTCCTCTAGGATACGATACTTGGTCTTACCATATTATATTACTTGTGCGACTCGGTACACTTGTTCATTTGCCCGAACAAAAGGTGGGGTAGGATCATCTGTAGGGGCGTCCTCCTGTTGTGACTGTTGTTGTTGTTGTTGTAGTTTGATAATCGCAAGTTCTCATTCGAGCGTTCTTAAGCGTTCTCCCATTCGCTCCTCTAATTCGACTTGCACTTTTTCCATGTTTCTACTAACTAATTCCCGAGTCACGACTTTTGTGCTTCTTGGTTTAGGGCCAAAGTAGTCCCTCAATGTAGTAGCTCCTCCAACAACACGCACACGACCTGGACGGTCTAGCAGACCTATGGCTGCTACTAGGAGGTCCTCCCTACATTGTGCCACAAATGTGCCTTGAGTCTGTTGCTCAACCAAGTCATCCTGCATATCATAATAGACAAAGTTACATAATTTTTTATGAACTATGGTAATTAGTTAAATGTTTCCACTTACAATTCTATTGGATATCTCCTGAGCAGACTGGGATGTAAACTGGCCATTGGGCTTTGTCCGTGCAGCCTTCCACAGTTCATGCTAGCTGGTGGAGGTGCTAGATCAGGTGACTCGAGACCTAACTCCTCAGCTCGACGTTTTCCCATCTTTTCCTCTAACAATGCATAACCACCACGAGAAAGTACGTGTGGTGTATCATTAAGCCTCTGCCTTTCCTGGGCAGTTATCCTTTTCACTTATGAAAAAATGTAAATTATTAAGCATAAATCAGAAATTAACATCATGTCTTGTGTGACTAGAGAAAAATATTATAAAATATACTTGTCATTCAGGAGTAAGTCTAGATTCTTTAAACTACACCCACTCCTCATCAGATATTTTATACCTTGTACAGGGAGTGTCGTTTTGTTTAGAGCCAAAGACGAATTTACATGTCATTAACGTCTTGAAGTCCCTCCACCGGGTTGAAATTTGGGATAAAACCTTCTTCCTTATCCTCTCATCATAAGGAATAACCCAACTTCTCTGTTAAAAAAGAAAATTAATGTTAAAGCATGTTCAACGAAAATAAGTCAATAATGGAAGTAAAATAGCTTAAAGTACATACAAAAATATCCTGCCATAGTAGATCTTTCTCAGCCTCTGACACTTCACCCCAACGGTTAGCGAGAATAGGGACATGAAATCTTGCCAGCGTGCCCAAGTAACTCTTAAACTCTCTTGCATGTTCCCCTATAAGCACAAATGTTTTAGGATCAAACTCCACTGGCAATGGTTTATCATTAACTCGACGGGATGTGACACCAGGCATCCGAGTCACAGATCTAACACCTTCTCCCGTCTGACCTAATCCACAGCTCGTCATACCTGTATACAAAGTTAGTAAATTATAGTTAGAATAGACAACGAAATGGTGACACTAGAGAAGATGACGAAGTTCGTTGACAACGGACGAACACAGACATCATATGTTGAAGGAAAAAATAAACTATTATACATATATCATACGTCCAGAATCGAAAAACACAACACAAACACGAGCACATACATCATAGTATGAGATATCGAAGATAAAAAAAAACATACTTGAAATGGTGTCACTGGAGAAAGATGGAGTTCCCTGACCACGTACGAAACACAACCTGAAGATAAACGAAGAAGATTCGTCAAAACATAGTAATGGGAACCAAATGACATTACAAGGACAAAAAAGATTAAAAATAAGCTTCTTCCTTTATCGCAGTTGTCCACGAAGAAGAAAGTTCAAGCAGAAATGGTTGCACGAACAAATAGTGAGACTGATGGGTGTCGCACCCCATGCAAATTTAATGAGCATAAAGAATGCAGTATAGACTAGGAAGTGACTCCTAGGTCGTCTCTCAAGGACCAAATGCGGTTCGAGTCATAGGTCTAACACGCAATGGGGGGGTTGAAAGTGTTTTTGCAAGGAGAATTAAACTATATTAAAACTGGAAATCAAATACAACTAAACATAATTAAAAACATCGAAATAAATGAACAAAGCATGAAGACCGAACAGTTCTACATTGAGATCGAACGGTCTCTAAAGCAAGTGAGGAAATTCAAAATGCATGAAGATAAAGAAACCAAACAGAGTAAAGAGCATAGTCAAAGGAAAAAGTAAACTAAACATAGTAGGTAGCATGAAAAGAGTAAATTGAACGATCCTAAAGCAAGATGTATGAACTAATTAAAATGCAACAAATAATAAAGAAACACTTACCTAAAAATAAAATGCACATTGCAGTTTGGAATTAAAATTCAAAGAAACAAAGCCTTAACCAATTGAAACACAAAGCAACGGAAATAAAAAAAAAATATGCAACACTTAAGCTAAACATAAAAGTGCACATTATAATCATCCACCAACGCATATCAACAAACTAAAATATGCTAACAGTAAAATAAAATGGCCCAGAATTGATGAATGTAAATTAATATGTAAAATATAAAAATGCAACTAAACTAAAAGAAAATTCCAGCACTTTTTCCCAAAAGAAAATCAAACACTGTGCCCCTAAAAGAATGTTGGATGCTACATTATAAAAAAAAACCATGTGCTTCTTCTAAACTGGAAATTAAATAATTATTATTTAGGTGACGGTTGTGCCATTTCTCCAAATGAAATTAACGCATCTTTTATCCAAAATGAAAGCAGTCGTGCAACCTTTTCAAATGGAAATTGAATGGTCGGTTGTGGCATGTGTCTCTAAATGGAATGTGCGCTCCTCAAGAGAAAGTGAATCACCATGTTTTCTTTTTCTTCCAACCAAAATGAAATTTTAATTCCAAAACTTGCGTGAATGCAATTTAATCTAAATGAATCTATCGCTATTAGATGCAAAAGATAAATACGAAAACCAATCTGCAGCGTTATCCAAATGCAATGTTTAAACAAGAGAAATTAAATGTTGATTGAAGACATCAACCAATGCATATCATTCATGGAAACTACAATTAAAAGAAAAATAAAAACATGAACAGTAAAGATAAAAAGAAAGGAGTCAGCTGCTTGAACCCTTTTGGAGCTATACATTGCGTTCACCGTGTGCAATCTAAATAAAACATGAATCCTCCAAGACGTTCATTGCATAAGCCCCGCAAAAAGAGTTTGGCGGCTGCTCTCCGTGATAGCACACACAAATGAACATATAATGTGTGTATATATATACTCCCAAACTGTTGGACTTAACCCTTGAGCAGCGTGCCAAACATTGCTTGCTGAACCTGTTGTTGGACTCTATGGAGTTGATGATGGGCTCTGAAGACTGTCATTGTGAGAGTTGCTTCCATCCAAAGCTTCTGTATGCACCCCTTGCTACTAGTAAGGAAGTTTTGAGGAAGAATTTCTTCATCCGCCAAATTTGATCAAGCAGGGAGATCTCCTCCACAGTTGGATCTAAGAAACAGTGATTGTTGATGAGCGGGTTCAGCTGGTGCCTATTGATGTTGAAGCTCTTGCGTATGCTTGCACCTTTGTTTTTCATTGTGGGTGCTTGTTGGTCAAATTCATGTGTACCTCCTGCAATAGGGTTAGTGCTAAGTGGCTCCACAGAAATAACATGCAGGGGTATAACACCCAATCCCAGTGTAACAGGCTGAACCTCAGATATACCCTCAAAACATGAATCAATTTCAATTGTAGAAAGAATATCAGCAATAGGCTCAAATTCATGTTAAGGGCATGGAGAACAAACATTCATATGTGATAACAAAAAGTGGTTCTCCTCATGCAGAGAGGGAGAATTAAAAGCATGCTCATCAACAATACAATCATCAATAACATACCTATCAACAACGTGATCATCAACAACAGAATCAATCTTAGGTATGTTTACCTCCACTTCCCTGAAGATTGGTAGAGTGGTGGAAGGTGAAGATTGTCTACCTATCTCAAAGGTGTTGCTTATATCTGCCTGTTCCTCAACATTTTCATTAGACTCACAGTTAATATCATCCATCATAAAGTTGGAAGCTGGTTGTATCACAAAATTGATTTCAACACAAATAAAACAAGAACCAACTTGACAATTGCATTTAAAATTTCCAGAAAATTGTGAAAGATCAAAGTTTAATCCTAAGTCTAAAACTTCTTCTGTTTTCACAGTTTCTATGTCAAAATCAACACTAACATATGAATCTGTAGCAGAATCAAGAATATTTGAATGCATGAACAGCTCAGGCAAAGCAAGTGGGAATTCTAGTTTAGAGAAAACATGTGCTGATTCATGATTCATCTCACCAGTAACAGCAGAATGAGCAACTGCATCCTCAGGTGCAAGAGGGGGGACACAGGAAGGTGGGAAAGTAGACGACATAGTAGTAAGCTCATGACTCTGCTCCCCATTTCCTATGTGAATGGCACTGACATCATCAAGAATCTGAACAGTCTGAAATGGTGATCCCTCTAAAACTTGAGACTGTTCCTTAATGAACTGCGTGGCTATTTGCCCCCTACAACTCATTCAATGTAGGCTTAGAAGAAGTAGAAGGTTGGGCAGGTGCCTCTTACTGTTGTTGTTGCCTCTGATTTTGCTGTTGTGGCTGCCTGTTATTGTAGATGTTTGGAGCATATGCTGGAGGCGCATCACGAGCAAGAGGGTGCTGCAAAGAAAAACAAACATTTGTATAATGGTCACTAGAAGGACATATAGCACACAATCTTGCAAAAAATGCAGATGGAGGTGCTGGTCTCTGGTTGGATACCAACTGTGTCATCAAAATCAAAAGAGAATCAAGCTTGCTTTCCAATTTCCTATCAGCAGCTGATGAAGACTGGGCAAGCTCATGAAATTGCAACTGTTGTGGTTGCTGGACTGGTGGAGGCATACAAGCATTATGGAATGGTGGTTCTTGATATTGATGTTGTGAAGTACCATATCATCCCAGGTTAGGACCATTCCTCCCAAGATCATTGTTGTAACCATACTGCACAGGGAGAATTCATATAGAAACTGATGCTAGAGATCTTCCCAACTGGTGACGAATCCTGGAGTAAGATAATAACACCAATTCTCTGTTGCTCCTTGTAATGAGTAATAAAATGCCCTTACAAAAATGTCATGATCCAGTACATCTGGAGGTTTCATTGAAGAGCAAATGGTATAAAACTCCTCCAAATGTCTATGTGGGCATTCAACTGCAAAACCATGAAACTTAGGTAGCCAATGTATCAATCCAGTGTTGAAAACACAACGAATATCCTCCTCATCAAGTGGAAACGGCTCCCTAGGAGCACTCTCATGAGATGGAGGATGAGTCATATTGTCCTCAACATAAAAATCAGCATGAGAACGACAATCAAAGTAACATGCAAGAGTAGAATCATAGTCATAGGCACAGGCAGAAGAAGCAAGATTCACAAAATAAAAATGGTAGACATGGAAAAAGAAGAGGGAAGGTGGAAAGGAAATGCTACAAATCACGAAACAAACAAAACACAACACAATTAAACATGCGACACACACACTCACACAATAGCGAACACATAAAACAGAACATCACACTCACAACACGAGACACAACACACACTAACACAATAAAAGACCTAAAACTGAACCGTTGGTCCCCGACAACGGCACCAAAATTTGATGGGTGTCGCATCCCATGCAAATTTAATGAGCATAAAGACTAGAAATAAACTAGAAAGTGACTCCTAGGTCGTCTCTCAAGGACCAAATGCGGTTCGAGTCTTAGGTCTAACATGCAATGGGGGATTTGAAAGTGTTTTTGCAAGGAGAATTAAACTAAATTAAAATTGGAAATCAAATACAACTAAAAATAATTAAAAACATCGAAATAAATGAACAAAGCATGAAGACCGAACAGTTCTACATTGAGATCGAATGGTCTCTAAAGCAAGTGAGGAAATTCAAAATGCATGAAGGTAAAGAAACCAAACAGAATAGACAACATAGTCAATGGAAAAAGTAAACCGAACATAGTAGATAGCATGAAAACAGTAAATTGAACGATCCTAAAGCAAGATGTATGAACTAATTAAAATGCAACAAATTATAAAGAAACACTTAGCTAAAAATAAAATTCACATTGAAGCTCGGAATAAAAATTCAAAGAAACAAAGCCTAATTCAATTGAAACATAAAGCAACGGAAATAAAAGAAAATATGCAACACTTAAGCTAAACATAAAAGTGCACATCATAATCATCTACCGACACATATCAACAAACTAAAATGTGCTAACAGTAAAATAAAATGACCCAGAATTGATGAATGTAAATTAATATGTAAAATATAAAAATGCAACTAAAATAAAAGATAATTCCAACGCTTTTTCCCAAAGAAAAATCAAACACCGTGCCCCTAAAAGAATGTTGGATGCTACATTCTAAAAAAAACCATCTGCTTCTTCTAAATTGGAAATTAAATAATTATTATTTAGGTGACGGCTGCACCATTTCTCCAAATGAAATTAACGCATCTTTTATCCAAAATGAAAGCAATCGTGCAGCCTTTTCAAATGGAAATTGAATGGCTAGCCGTGGCATGAGTCTCTAAATGGAATGCGCGCTCCTCAAGAGAAAGTGAATCACCATGTTTTCTTTTTCTTCCAGCCAAAATGAAATTTTAATTCCAAAACTTGCATGAATGCAATTTAACCTAAACGAATCTAATGATATTAGATGCAAAAGATAAATACGAAAACCAATCTGCAACGCTATCCAAATTCAATGTTTAAATAAGAGAAATTAAATGTTGATTGAAGACATCAACCAATGCATATCATTCACGGAAACTACACTTAAAAGAAAAATAAAAACATGAACAGTAAAGATAAAAAGAAATGAGTCAACTGCTTGAACCTTTTTGGAGCTCTACATTGCGTTCACCGTGTGCAATCTAAATAAAATATTAATCCTCCAAGATGTTCACAGCATAAGCCCCGCAAAAAGAGTGTGGCGGTTGCTCTCCGTGACACCACACATAAATGAACATATAATGTGTGTATATGTATCCTCCCAAACTGCTGGACGTAACCCTTGAGCAGCGTGCCAAACATTCCTTATTGAACCTGTTGCTGGACGCTGATGGAACTGGTGTTGGGCTCTAAAGACTGCCATCGTGAGAGCTGCTTCCTTCTAAAGCTTTTGTATGCACCCCTTGCTGCCAACTGCTGGGTCGTGGTGTGTGTGCTGCAAAGCTACAGAACGTGCCCTCTTCCCTTGCTGCCAACATGGGTCGTGCATTTCCTTATGCAGACTTTATAAACAATCCACGTACTGCCTCCCTTTAAATGAATTCAGCGCATCATTTCTTTTATTCTAGCAAAGATCACGATCTGCTCCCCTTCCGTGTGCACCCCCAAATTCAACATGTTGCACCATCTTCATAAGTCCAAAGAGTAAAATGACCATAGTGCCCTCCTTTTTAAGCATACTTGTTTTGTGGAGAGTCTTGAATTATGTGACAGCTCTTCAAATGTCCAAAATTATATTTCCAAAATTTTCCCTGCAATCAATAATGAAAATAATAATCTCACATAATTCAAATTAATTAAAATTAGAATTTCCGGTCAAATTAAGCACAATTAGCAAAAATGGGAAAATACCAGACATTTAAGCAGAATTCCTTGATTAATTCTAGCACAATAAACTAAGTGAAGTCAAGAAAATATTGACTCATCATAGACCGTGTTATGTTTTTACATTCATATTCCACGTCGAAAACAAGACAAATTCGACGTTATATTTAAAAACCACGTCGCAGACCAAAATAATTTGACGTTTCCAGTAAAAAACAGGTGCCTCTTTTTTATATAATTTGCAAAGTTTTCGTCGCAGACTTAGTATGTGACGCCTAAAGTTTTTCTCATTCCTCTGCTTTTACTTTTTTTCTTCCGAACACGAGAGCATTAAACAGAATGTCGTATTGTTTAGGAATTTGACCTTTTCTCTTAATTAGTTGCCAATATCAGAAAGTACCGTACTTTTCGATATCTTTTCTTTTCACTCGTGCCATAAAACGTTGGAGGCTACGGGGCAGGGACGTGAAGGGAATTGAAGTATGTTGGGAGAATTAATGGTGTGCTTAATAGAACGTCGTATTCGGTAGGGCTTTGACGTTTTTTTCTTCCGCCAATATCAAAATGAGGCGTTCTTTTTTCGTTTCAAATCAGACATGAAATATTTTCTTTTTACGTCTTCCTTAATAGATTTAAGTTAGCAGTGTACTGAAATTTGCACTTTTAAACCAGTGATCATTTTTTGATCAATATCATAATCGTCTCCAGTATAAAATGTTCCTCGGGTGTCTTCATCACTTATCGATCCAGATGGGTTTGTGTTTCTTGTAAGTCAGGCAACCTTCTCTTTTCTTCTTGTAACGTCTTTCACAATGTAGAGTCTTTAACTCCTCAACCTAAAAACTATACGTTGAATTCTACTGGGCTTCAACGTATTAATTGAGAGTTTGATAAAAACACGTGTGATTAGACGTTTTCTTCTTCATCCTCCCGCCCTTTGTTTCCTTCTTTCCTTTAAACCTCTCGTTACCATTATATTTTAAGATATGATTTACATACTTTTAAAAAAAATTATTTTACAAATATTAGTGTAAATTTATCGTAAAATATGATAATGATTTATGGGTTAAATTTAAAGAGAATGAAACTTAATTTCTTTAAAAAATTATTAGAATTTTAGAAAGAAAATAATAATAATAATAATTAATGAGAATTAAGTTTATACATCAGAATAATTAAATCATAATAAATATTATTATATTAAGAAAAGTCTTGTCAAATTAATGTTCTTTTAACATAGTGTACACCATAAATGAAATTTTTTTATTAGATTCAACGACATTCCCATAACTTATATTTCTTTCCTTTGCACTTTTAACCACTGATAAGTTTTTGATCAATATCAGAAGTGCATAATCTTCTCTTCTCAACTAGATTGAGAGGTAGTCCACATACAATGTAATCAACATTCACAATTCACAGATCATTTACTAAAATAAATCTTCATTGCACTTCTAAATTAAATCGTAGGAAATAGAGAAATCAGTGATGGCTTAATACCCATGATTACAAAATTAAAAAAAAAATACTTAGAAAAGTAGTCCCTATTATTATCAAGAAGATTCCATTCAATCTTCATCGCCAGAATATTCAGTATGATATTCACCATGAGTAGGTCGACGTCCGACAATTTGCTCATCAGTGAAGAACCATCCATTCTCAGTCCTTTTCAGCCCAATAGATGACAGACTTCATATACGAATTTCTTTTGACCTTTTGCACACAATTCTTTCTTCTTCAGATACATCTACTCCTTGGAGTTCCAGCACCTTGTTGATAAATATGGCAATTTTTGTGCATAATGATCTCCTGTAGCGATCATATGGTCTTTTAGAACCGCAACCTAGTTGGTTGGGATTCTAGTCTTGATACCATTCAACAGAAATACATATTTTGTTGACATTATGTCCTCGTTCAATCTTCCAGGCAGCAGTAGCCAAGTCAGGATATAAGCAATAATTCTTTCTTCCTTGTTTAAGCCATCATGTAGATACTGCTTATCCACCTTGTACCTTCCTGGATATCTTAAGCAGTTTACATATATAGCTCTTTTTGTTAGCCACATGTTTGACTCAGAACCACGGATATGAGAATCCAAACCTTCAGCTTTCAGACCAACAATATTTGACCAAACATCATCGTCAATAATAATGTTAACACCTTTGACCCTTGAGGGAATGACCAAATCAGGATAGCAATTTCCTTTCATCTGGACAAAATCAGTAAGCCCTTGATATGCAATCCATTCTTGGAAAAGGAAACCTTCTTTCTTGAAGAATTGCATGTCCAGATACCTGTGAGGAACTACAGTTTTTAAATGTCTCTAGTATAAAAACTTTACTCGAGTCTCTTGATCACTTATCCATCCAGATGGGTTTGCGCTTCTTGTAATCCAGACAACCTTCTCTTTTCTTCTTGATGATGATGAAGAAGCCATTTCTCAATAGAATTCTCGGAACGTCTTTCACAATGTATTAGTTTTCAACTTCTCAACTTCTCTGGTTTAAAAATAGAAATGATACGTCGACTTCGTAACTTCTCTTAAAATATAATGTTATACATTGAATATTTTGGATATTCAACATTTTCTGCTTCTGCTCCCGCCCTTGGTTTCACTTTTTCATTTAAACCGCCCATAACCTCCCGCTACCATTATATTTTAAGATAAGATTTACATACCTTTTTTTTTATTTTTTTTATGAAGTCGAAGATTTTGGATATTTGACGTTTTCTTGTTTTGCTTCCCGACCATTTGTTACCCTCTTTTTCATTTAAACCACCCATAACCTCCCATTACCATTATATTTTAAGATAAGATATACATACTTCTTTTATGTTTTTATTTTATGATTTTGTGTAAATTTGTCTTGTAATATTTAAATATTATATAATTTAAGAAATATTTCTCAGTGAAATTTAAGAAATATTTTGTGCAAATTTATCTTGTAATATTTAAATATTATTTTAATTTCATGTTAAAAATAATAATAATAATAATCATAATAATAATGTATGAGAAATAATTTTTTTTATTAGATTCAACAACATTCCCAAACTTAATATTTCTTTCCTCTACTTTGAAAAGTTTTATGATTAATATAGGTATGATAAAGCATAAATCAAGTATTCAATGTCTCTTTCTAGGTGTGTATTGATTTTAGGATAAAGATATGTATGATTATACTAAAAGACTGTAATTGATTTTTAAAAAATAATACTTTAAATTTCAGAAACAATTAAGTTCAGTGATAAACTCAAGGTTAAAAACTGAGATATATAGGATAGTTAGTACAAAATATTCAAAAAGTTAAAAACTGAGATGCATAAAACCAAGCTAAAGATTGAGAAGAGACAGTGTGTATCGAGAATAGTCAGGTTTTATCGAAGTACAACTGTCGTTGTGAGTTAAAAGTTAAAACATACCGTTCTCGATGAGGTCACGATGCTTAGCTGACCTTTTAAAGCGCCAACGATGGAGGTTCTACGAACTGCGGCCGAATGACAGAGACGGCTTCTGTGAGTAAACGAGGAGGCTAGAACGCCAATCAAGACGAATGGGGAACTGATGAAGGTTGAAAAACAGTTATTTTTATATGTCATTTTAGACCAAATTACGCCCTTTACTACTTAGAATCAGCTTAGAATCAAGCAAAACTCAATAAATGAGTCTGTAGAGAGTCAAAAGCTGTTTTTAGCGATATTATGCTTGTTTTGAATTGTTTTGTAGCATTTTTTAGAAAGTGAAGAATGGAGTTGAAGATAAAGGTCGTAGACTCAAGAAAAGAGAAGAAAATTGAAGAATTAAAGAGTAGACGCACCGCTCGGCGGCAAATTCCACCGTTGGGCGGTCCAGGGCGAGGAGTAGGCACCTGGCGTTGGCGCTGGGCGGTTTTGTGATTTGAGGGAAACCGCCAGGCGCCACACTTGTTCCGCCGGGCGATTGTCTGCTGGGCTTGGGTCTGTTTTCTGTTGCGCTCCTCACTTATAAATAGCCCTATTGCGAGTTTAGATGTATTCTTTTGACAAAAGGGGGCGGCCAGACCTAATTTCACTCTCTAGAGAGGATCTCTTGGATGCTTAGGCTCCTTTTCATCTTATCTAGGGTTTGTTTTTCCATTCTTCATCCATTTTTCATCTAGATTCACCATGAAAATGGTGAACTAAACCCAATTGTTGTTGGGGGAAACAATGTAATCTTTTGATACTCTCTTTTATTGAAACTCTTGTTTATTTATATGGTTTCCATATGTTTTGATTGTTAATTGTTGGGTTCTCATATGTGCTTAAGGCCTTTATCGTTTAACTCATTTGATAACTGATGTTTGTCTTTATTGATATGGGGACGTATAGTAATGTCATGAACTGGTGAGTAATTCCTTGATTAAGCAATACCACCTAGGGATAGGGTAGGACGATCAATTGTTTTTAACTTCTGCTCTATAATGTTGTATTAATTGCTAGGGGAGGCTAGGGATAGCAAGCCAGTAATTAGTATTAGGCTCTTTTCGCCGAGGGATCGGCTTAAGGGTAGGCTAAGAAAGTTGCATGACAATTAATTAATCAAACTAATAATTCAAGAGGAGTAAATAAGAGAGAGCGGATAGGATGAAATTGTAAACCCCCAACAACTCCATTCATCCATTGTTTTCTTTTTGACAATTGAATCAATCTATTTTGCATGTTTATATTTTATGCACACATCCAATTAATTAATTTTTATTTTCAAGTCTTACGATTTTAATTCACATGAACGATAAGGCCTTTCGAGTCTCTTGGAAAAGCGATACTTGGACTTACCATTTATTATTACTTGATACGATCTGGTACGCTTGCCAATCGGTTAACAGGAACACCAAGAGCCTCGAGAGTGAAGCTTGCAAGCACAGAGGAGGGAAAAAGCCTAATTTGCATGAAGAGGGAAAACTAATTTCCCAAATCTCAAATAAAGTTCACTTTAGTGCTTACCGACGGATCTAACTGTTGGTAATGTTTCAAACATATTAAGTTTGTCGATACTTTCATTGATAAACATGAGTTACCAACGATCTTAATTCCGTTGGTATTTATCTGTGGATAAATTCAACAATTTTGATAATGAAACATAGTCTAAATTTTGATCAAAAATTTTTTAGTAGGTTTCTTATTTTTTGTTTTTGTTTTAATAAAAGTTCCAATTTTAAAAAAAATGGACTCTCTTAGGTCTTTTTTTTGTTACTATTATATCAACAATATTAAAGACATGTTACTTGCTAATTCATAATTTTTTATTTTTTTTTTAATTTCTTTAATTTTATTTTCTTTCAACTTTTTTATCCACGTCTCAGGTCTAAGATGTGCAATTCTGCAATTGTAAAGATATGCAATTGTGCAATTGTTAAATTTATTTTCTAGACTAAGTTTATTATTTGTACAAATATATATTGATATCTTAACTAGTTTTTTATTCTTTATTATATTTAATTTTATTTTTTATTAATATTAAATGACTTTTGTTTATAGAAGTATTTAAACTTCATTTAATTTATATATATTCTCATTACATATACACAGAGTTTTACAACTTTGCCGAGAGATAAAGTAAGATATCATATACCATATGTGATGAGAAATAAGGAAGAGTTCTCACACACCATGACATATATACATACGAAACAAAATAAAAGTATCAATTTTTATTATTTATTATATATAATCTTATGTTTCACAATTTATTAACATTAAATAACTTGTTTTATAAAAAGAAACTAAAAATCCACTTAATTCTCTTAAATGTTCATTTTTTTTATAAAAACAATTACAAATTTGGAAGAAGAGACGTATAGACTAAGATATCATCCTGTCGTGTGATGAAAAGCTAAGGGAATTTTCAAACACAATTACATATGCGGATATGTAATTTTAGATGTAATAAACTTACATTAATCCATTATTCTTAAATTTACTTGTAATCGAAAATATAAGTTTTGTTTATTAGATCATATGTTAGTCTCTCACATGAGTTTAAAAGTATTCAATCTTTTAAAAGTTATTTGAAATTAATATTATATCTTCTTTATATCACCAGTAAAAATTTAGTTTTTTACAGCGCATATTATGTCACGGTTCATCAGAAATCGCAACATAAGGATGCACAGTGATAATTTTGTAAATAAAACGAACTTATAGGTCGCAGTTCAGAGGGGAACCGCGACTATACCCAATCAACTTTCTGTCTTTGACGCCACGTCAGAAAAAAATTAAATAGTAGGGGAATAGGCCGTGGTTGCTTTGAGAACCGCGGCCTATTCCCCCTGCAACCTTTTGACATTCCCATCAGTCAGCACCTGCAATAAATTGGCAGGGGAATAGGCCACAGTTCCTTTGAGCAACCGCGGCCAATTCCCCTGACAATTTATTGCAGGTGCTGACTGATGCGAGTGTCAAAAGGTAGCAGGGGGAATAGGTCGCGGTTGCTCTGAGGAACCGCAACCTATTCTCGTTACTACCATCTGACATTCCCAAAAGGCAGTTGGGAAAGCAGTTGGGGGATTCAGAACGTTAAGGAATAGGCCGCGGTTCTCAGAGCAACCGTGGCCTATTCCCTGATCTGAATAAATTTTAAATATTTAAGGGAATAGACCGCGGTTCGGCGCTGAACCGCGGCATATAGTTTGAAAAAAATTTCATAAATGCCATTGCGGTTTTTTTTAAGGAGAATAGGTCGCGGTTGCCTACTGAACCGCGACCTATACTACTATATGACAGCGGTTTTATTTACAACCGCGGCTTATACTACTAAATATGTTAAAAAAAAGTTTGAACAGTTTCATCTTCTCCATGCGATTCTGAAATAAGCTTCCTCCTCTGCCTTCACGCGAATTTCCTCTGCTGCCGCGCCATCTTTCTCCGTCGCAGACCATCTCTGCTGCGTGCCATCCACTGCAGTTCGTCGCACCATCGTCTGTCGCCGCGCCATCTCTGCTGCCCCGGGTACCCATTTTCTTCTCTGATGAAATTTTTGTGCTATATTGAAGTGCTAGGTTTGAATGTTTGAATGTATTCATTGAAATGCTATGTTTGTATGTATTCAATGAAGGTATTCATTGAAATTTTTGTCATTGAGTCGTGATTTCAATCAATAGTCTTAGACCCAATACTCTCATAGTGTGTCTCAACTGTGGGAAGCTACTGATAACGGTTGAAAAAAAGTTATTTTCATATGTCAATTTAGACCAAATTACACCCTTTAAGGCTTGGAACGAGCTTAGAATCATGCAAAACTCAATAAATGAGTCAGTTAAGAGTCAAAAGTCATTTTTAGCGATATTATGCTTGTTTTGCATTGTTTTGTTGTGATTTTGATGAAAGTGAAGATTGGAGTTAAAGGTGAAGGTCTTAGACTCAAGACAAAGGAAGAAAATTGAAGAAAAGAAGAGTCTAGGGACTGCCCGGCGGCAAAACTCACTGCTGGGCGGTCCAGTGCGAGGAGTTGGCACCAGGCGTGGACGCTGGGCGGATTTGCGATTAGAGGCAAACCGTCGGGCGGCAACCCCTCATCGTCGGGCGGTAGGGCGATTATGGGAAAACCGCCGGGTGGCATAAGTGTGGCGTCGGGCGGTTGCCTGCTGGGCTTGGGCCTGTTTTCTGTGACGCTCCTCGACTATAAATAGCCCTATTGTGATTGGAGATGTATTCTTTTGACAGAAGAGGGCGGCCAGACCTATCTTTCACCCCTTGGAGAGGATCTCTTTGATGCTTAGGCTCCTTTTCATCTTTTCTAGGGTTTGCTTTTCCATTTCTTCATCATTTTTCATCTAGGTTCACCATGACAATGGTGAACTAAACCCTTCTTGTTGTTGGGGGAAACAATGTAATCTTTTGAAACTCTCTTTTATTGAAACTCTTGTTTAATTATATGTTTGTCATATGCGTTGATTTTCAATTATTGGATTCTCATCTGCGCTTAAAGCTTTTATCGTTTAACTCATTCGATAACAGTTATTTTTCTTTATTGATACGAGGACGTACAGTACTGTCATGAACTGGTGAGTAATTCCTTGGTTAAGCCGTACTCACCTAGGGATAGGGGGTAGGACAATCAATTGTTTTTGCTTCTGTTCTAAAAGCGTTATTAATATCTAGGGGAGGCTAGGGATAGCAAGTCAGTAATTAGTAATAGGCTCTTTTTGCCGAGGGATCGGGTTAAGGGTAGGCCAAGAAAGTTTACATGATAATTAGTTAATCAAGCACATTAAAGAAGAGGAATAGATAAGAGGGAGCGAATATGATGAAATTGTAAACCCCCAACAACTTCATTCATCCATAGTCTCTTTTCGTCAATTGAATCAAACACTTTGCATGTTTATTTTCTTTCTTTGCATTCGCCACAATTATTTCTCTTTACAAGTCTTACGATTTTAATTCACACGAACGAGAAAACCTTTTGAGTCTCATGGGAAGAACGATATCGGGCTTTACCAATTATATTACTTGCACGATCTGGTACACTTGCCAGTGACTCAACTGCTACAAGTATCCATTTTAGTATGAAAGCATCGTCAATTTTTTTTAAAAGTATAAATAATTATTTAAAATTTAACTTTATTATTACAACATACATTTTTTTAATTAACTTTTTTTTTTAAATTTTAATTTTTATATGTTGAATATATGTAATTATGTGTGATTCAATGTTTGTTGTGATCATAAGAATGCTTATTAATTGTATGATTGTATGACTGAATTGATTTAATATGTAAAATTATATAGGTGTAATTTTGTAATATTTAGGAATGGATTGAAATTGGATTAATTTACAACGCATTAGTGCTGAGTACGAGAGAGATGTAGAGGAATTTATACAATTTACGCAACGTAATGAGGGGAGAAGTGATGATGAAGTGACATTTAGATGTCCTTGTGTGAATTGTTTGAATGGGAGAAAGTTGAACGCAACCCAAATTAGAGAACATCTTATCTGTGATGGTTTCCTAAGATGCTATACAACATGGATATGGCACGACGAAGAAATGCATTTTCCCACTAACTCCTAAACTGAAAATGTTATTGATTCCACCATGGAAGAAGATCAACCGGATGAAGACAAATTAGAGGACATGATCCGCGATGTTGGAGCAGAAAAGTTTGCCAAAGATCATGTGTATGAGACGATGTCGACTGATGCGGAAACACCTTTGTATGTCGGTTCAACTACGTTCACACGTTTGTCAGCAGTGTTAAGGCTCATGAATTTGAAGGCTAGCAAAGGATGGACTGATAAGAGTTTTACATAATTGTTGACGTTGTTGAATGAAATGTTGCCAGATGGAAATACACTACCCACTCGTAATTATGACGCGAAGAAAATTCTTTGTCCAATGGGTATGGAGTATAAAAGGATACATGCTTGTCCCAATGACTACATTTTATATAGGAAAGAGTTTGAATTTTTGACAAAGTGTACTAAATGTGGCTTATCACGATACAAGTCAAAAAACAATAGTGAGGATAATGGTCAGATAGAAAAAAATGGATCTGCTTTGAAAGTAGTTTGGTACCTTAGATGGCATGCAGATGAGAGAAAAATTGACGGACTGCTTCGTCATCCAGCTGATTCAAAGCAATGGAAAAATATTGATCAATAATTCCCCAATTTGGTAAAGAGTTTAGAAATCTTAGGCTTGGTTTAGCCACTAATGGAATGAACCCATTTGGTAATCTGAGTACCAATCACAGTTGTTGGCCAATTATATTGATAATTTACAACTTATCTCCTGCATTGTTCATGAAGAGGAAGTACATGATGTTGTCTATGATGATATCTGGTCCAAAGCAGTCTGGAAATGACATAGATGTTTATATAAGCCCACTAATTGAAGACTTGAAGTTTTTGTGGGTTGATGGGGTTGAAATATTTGATGTATTCACTTTTGAGACTTTTGTGATCCGTGTAATGTTATTTTGCACCATTAATGACTTTCCAACTTATGGTAATTTGTCAGGATACAGTGTCAAGGGTCATAAAGCATGTCCTATCTGTGAAGAAAACACTGCAGCTCATCAATTGAAACACGGATAAAGGCGGTGTATCTGCGTCATCGGAGATTTCTAAAACGTAATCATCCATATCGAAGGTTAAAAAAAGCATTCAACGGATATCAAGAGAGGGATGAAGCACCAAATCCACTTACTGGCCTTCAAATTCTTGAAAAAGTTAATAAAATACATCTTGTATTTGGGAAAACATCTAAGAAGTCATCTGTAACGACCCCTTGGAAGAAGAAATCTATATTCTTTGATCTTCCATATTGGTCAAAGTTTGATGTTCGACATTGCATAGATGTGATGCATGTAGAGAAGAATGTGTGTGATAGCTTGATTGGTACACTACTCAACATTCAGGGAAAGACAAAAGATGGAGTGAATGCTCGTTTGGATTTGGTTGACATGAATATCCGAGAAGAGTTGGCACCCAAGGAGATTGGTAAGCGTACTTATTTGCCCCCTGCATGTTACACAATGTNTAGACAAGAGAAGATAAGTTTTTGCCTTTGTTTAAAGAGTATCAAAGTACCACAAGGATACTCTTCAAATATGAAGAGTTTAGTGTCGATGAAGGACTTAAAGCTTGTTGGCATGAAGTCTCACGATTGCCACGTCTTAATGCAACAATTGTTATCAGTGGCTATTCGTGGAATTTTTCTCAAAAATGTTAGGCAGACCATAAACAGGTTGTGTTCATTTTTCTCATCAATATGTAGTAAAGCCATCAATCCGACAAAGTTAGATGAACTTCAAGGCGAGATTGTTATCATCTTGTGTCAACTAGAGATGTTTTTCCCTCCATCTTTTTTTGACATCATGGTACATTTGCTTGTTCATTTGGTTAGAGAAATCAAGATGTGTCGACCAGTATACTTAAGATGGATGTATCCTATTGAGCGTTATATGAAGATTTTGAAAGGGTACGTTAAAAATCCATATC